>NW_020528716.1:0-14822 GCF_003368295.1 Carassius auratus
TCATCCTGACTTCATCTCTGAAATCAAACCATCACACCTGAGAGAACTGAACCTGAGCGAGAATAAAACTACTAGAGACTCTGGAGTGAAACACCTCAGTGATCTACTGATGACACACAAATTCAAGCTGGAGAAACTAGAGTTAGTATCATTATACTCTACAGCAGTTACAGTCAGATTAAAGATTACTGTTACTTTCAGGAAAAGGAAAGGATGTGACGTGTCTAGTGTCCCATACTCTGAACATGTGATCTGCATTTAACACACACACACACCGTGAAACAGACACACGACACTCTCTCTCACACACACACACACACTGTAAACACGACACACACACACACACACACACACACACACACACACACACACACACACTGTAAACACGCACACACTCACACACACACACACACACACAGTGAACACACGCACACACTCACACACACACACACACACACAATAACACACGACGCACACTCTCACACACACACACACACACACACACAGTGAACACACGCACACTCACAAAACACACACACTCTCACACACTCTCACACTCTCACACACAGACACAGTGAACACACACACACCTGCAGCGCTGAGGAACAGTTGGGGTTCAGTTCTTGCTCGAGGGTCTCATCTCAGTCAATCACCGCAGATCACAGTAATCCAGTTCATTAATGGACCAAAATATTTTTTTTATTCACTCAGACATGTACAGTAAAGAATGACAATTACAAAAAAAAGTTAAAAATGTCTTTAAGTAAATTGTAATTCAGAAACAGAATTTTCTTGATTTCTCACATTTAAACTCAATTTTCACATTTAATGTTATTAGGGCCAAGCACCGAAGGTGCGTAGGACCCTCTTGTTTTTGTTGGCGTTCTTATTAGGGGCCAAGCACCGAATGTGCGAGGCACCTATTGTTTCCGTTGGCGTTATTATTATTAGGGGCCAAGCACCGAAGGTGCGAAGGCACCTATTGTGTTTGTTGGCGTTATTATTCTTCTTCTTCCACCCCAAGTCTATGGTAGCCCATAGAACCGATTGCGGGAAAGTTGTATAATTTGGCACACTAATAGAGGACTGTCTGAACATTAACCGTAGCAAATTTGAAGTCTCTAACTCAAACTCTCTAGCGCCACCAATTGTCTAAACTTTCAAAAACTTGATGCTAATAAACTCCTTGAACCGTAAGCCACAACAATGAAAAATTCTTTTCCTGTGATTCCGTTGGCTCATGCCGAGTCGACATCGGACACCTAAATTCAAAAAATCGCAAGGCTTTAAGTCTTTTTTCGCTAATCTTGTCAATTGTTCGTAAAACCTACTTTTTCGAACTCGTCCTAGGCCGTGACACGATTGGTCACGAAAATTGAATCAGATAATCTTTCAGACCATGCTGGCAAAAAGTTATGGAATTCAAGTTGATTTCTCAAACCGTTTCCGAATAGCTCATGAACGAATTCTTCGAAAAGCACGCAAACGTGAACGTGAGGCTATATCTCCGCAACGGTTTGGCCTATTGAGACCAATCTTGGTGGGTCTTATAACAACCATTCCCTGGGACTACCTGCAGTCTTTCGGCGCTGTGCCCCCTAGTGGTCAGGAGATATGAAAAATGCATGTTTTTGCTCATAACTTCTGAACGGTTTTGCCAAAAATCACAAAAGTGGTGTCTTTAGATTCAGTGCATCATTCCGAGTCGAATGATACCGAATTTTCCCAATTCGGCCATTTTGGGCGTCGGCCATTTTGAATTTAGTTGTAAATTGCTGTATCTTAAGAATGAAGTTCCGTATCGTTTCGCAAATAATTACAAAAATGTCCGGCTCCATGCCCTGAATGTACACAAAAAAATTGGGGGCAGCGCCACCTTGTGGTCAATAGTTATAACGATTTTTCGAAAAATGCTAATAACTTTTGCATACATTAGCCTATTGTAACAAAGCTGATGTTGATAGATTCCTTGGGTCATGCCGAGAACACCGATACCCCATTTGTCAATTTTGGCAAAATTTCCTGTCCGCCATTTTGATTCATGTTGAAAACCTACTTTTTCGAACTCCTCCTAGACCGTTGCTCAGATTTTCACCAAATTTGATTTGGATCATCTTCAGACCATGCTGGCAAAAAGTTATGGAATTTGTGTCGATACACGTAACCGTTTTCAATTAGCGTACCAACGAATTTGCTGGAAAGATGCCAAACTGCATCTGAGGCTGTATCTCTGCAAAGGTTGGAGATATTTACACAAAACTTAATATGTGACATTGTCACATCACATTGACCACGCCACATCATTTTGGTCACAGCGCCACCTATTGGTCAAGAGTAATAAACCAATCAATAACCGCTAATTATTACATTTCCAATAATGCTAATAACTTTTGATTGCATTAGCCTATTATCATGAAACATGTCTCAAAATGTTCCTTGGGACATGCCGACAACATACATACCAATTATGTCATATTAAGCAAAACTTCCTGTCCGCCATTTTGATTCATGTTGAAAACCTTTTTTTTTAAACTCATCCTCAACCGTTTGTCTGATTTTCACCAAAATTGAATCAGATCATCTTCAGACCGTGCTGACAAAAAGTTATGGATTTCGTGTCAATAGACGAAACCGTTTTTGTACAGCGCTGCTTCAGATGTCAGGCATCTTCACAAAATGAGTCTGAGGCTATATCTCTGCAAAGCTTTGTTGTAATTAAGCCAAACTTGTGTGTGCCATTGTCTAACATGGAGAATAGGCTCACAGACACTCACACACAGAAATGAAATGGTTCAACTATTATATGAATAATCAATAAGCATGATTACACACACACACACACACACACACACAGAGAGAAGTACATGCCCACACATTTTGTTGTATGTAGATATTTGAAATAAATTATAGGTGACACACAACTCACAGAAAGACTTCTTTTCTTACATTTCTATGTCAGGTTTCATTGCATTCATATTCTGACATAATAGTAAACATTTGATATACATGTATGAATAAATTGTTGAACTTTCACTCAATGTGATCTTAAATGCTTGAACAGTAATATTAAATAATAGTAATATATATTTTTCTAGATGAATCAATCATCGAGACAATGAACTGTAATGTTTTAGTCTTTAGTGAGCCCATTAGTGGTCTTCCAGTGACATCTAGTGGTCGTAAATGCAATTTATCATACAACACTGTCTCTTTAACCTTTATAACTGTTATATGTTGTCTTAATTTCATTCCAAAGAAGCATACGCAATTTATGTATAATTTCACAGTCTAGATAATAGTACTGCACTGATTTTAAATAACCTAGATATGGCTGACAGTAAAAGAATAGAACAGAATTACAGACACACACAAACATGAAATGTTTAAACTACTATATTAATACTCAATAAGCATGCTTAAACCCACACACAGATGCACACATTTTGTTATATATATAGATAATTAAAATAAATGATGGGTGATAAAACCTATTGCAAGTCTTCTGTTTTTATGGGCTTCTATGTCATTTTTCAGGTTTCATTGCAATCATAATCTGGCATAATTATAAACATTAGATATATCTGTATGAATAAATTGGTAAACTTTGACTCAATGTGATCTGAAATGCTTGAACAGTAATATTAAATAATAGTAATATACATTTTTTCTAGATGAATCCCTCAACAAGCCCATAAACTGTAATGTTTTAGTCTTTAGTGAGCTCATTAGTGGTCTTCCGGTGACATCTAGTGGTTATAATTGCAATTTTTTATTCAACACTGGGTTTTGAAGCTTTATAAATATTACAGTGTTCTTTTTTACCTAATCTCTGTTAAATTTTGCATGATTGTTTAGAAAAAATACAGATCTAATGCATGTGTGATTATATTACCCCTTTTTTTTTGCAGTTTAATGCCATTCACAACAGAAATCTTTTGTTTTTTAGGCCATTTTAACTGTTATAGCACCAGCTATTTTCTGATCTTAATGAAACTTTGCATGCTTGGTGGGTCATCTTTCACATGTTATAACCAAGTTTCATAAAGTTTTGAGTTTTTGTTTCAGTTTTATAGGCTTTAGGTTACATGTGGCCACGGCCCTTTCCTAAATGACCTCTTATAGCTAACCAAAGGACAAAATGCAACATATTTTTGAAAATTATTGATCTAGAGAGTCCAGAGAATATTATTGCAGTGGTTTGATCAAGACTGAACAAAAAACCAGGTGACCCAAAACATTCAAATTCGTGGACCAATTTTACGAAAAAGGCTATAACTCGGGAACAAAATGAGATATCTTCACCAAACTCAGAACTCATATGCATGAACAAAACTTTAGTCAAATTATTATTTTTTTTTCCATATCTGCCACTTGGTGGCGCTACAGGATGAAAAAAAATCAAATGGCTATAACTAAGCAACCGTTGATCCAATCAACTTGAAAATTGATATGGCCCAATGTGGCACAAGTGCTCTATGAGGAATTTCACTTATCTTAAAAAACATGGCCGCCATTGGCCAAACAACTTTAAGCACCTATTTGACAAGGTTAATGGAAGTCGATCGGAACGAAACTCGGTGGGCATGTTCGACTCATTGCCCTAAAGGTCTGTAAGTATTTTGAAAGAAATTGCCCACAACATTGTCACCTCCCACAGAACACAACAAAGCGATTTGATTACAGCGCCACCTATTTTCCAAAAATGATAATGCATCATTTTACTGGAGTTTTACTGGCTGTTTCAATTACACTCTTCCAATAATTGCTTTTCTTACTCGTTGCATTTGGTCTGATGCTCCATGCCATGCTTAGCTCCTCGCTGTGGAACTTTTATTAACGATTTTCAGCCATTTCAATTACAATCATGCAATTATTAATTTCATTATTCATTGTTGCATTTGGTCTGATGCTACATATGCTTAGCTCCTGATGTTGCCGCTGGAATGCTTGGCCCCGTGATTGCTGCTTGCAGCTATATTTATTATTCTCTTCTTCTTCCACCCCAAGTCTATGGTAGCCCATAGAACCGATTGCGGGAAAGTTGTATAATTTGGCACACTAATAGAGGACTGTCTGAACATTAACCGTAGCAAATTTGAAGTCTCTAACTCAAACTCTCTAGCGCCACCAATTGTCTAAACTTTCAAAAACTTGATGCTAATAACTCTTGAACCGTAAGCCACAAAATGAAAATTCTTTTTTCCTGTGATTCCTTGGCTCATGCCGAGTCGAATGGACACCGAAATTCAAAAATCGCAAGGTTTAGTTTTTTCGCTATCGTCAATTGTTCGTAAAACCTACTTTTTCGAACTCGTCCTAGGCCGTTGCACCGATTGTCACGAAAATTGAATCAGATAATCTTCAGACCATGCTGGCAAAAAGTTATGGAATTCAAGTTGATTTCTCAAACCGTTTCCGAATAGCTCATGAACGAATTCTTCGAAAAGCACGCAAACGTGAACGTGAGGCTATATCTCCGCAACGGTTTGGCCTATTGAGACCAATCTTGGTGGGTCTTATAACAACCATTCCCTGGGACTACCTGCAGTGTTTCGGCGCTGTGCCCCCTAGTGGTCAGGAGATATGAAAAATGCATGTTTTTGCTCATAACTTCTGAACGGTTTTGCCAAAAATCACAAAAGTGGTGTCTTTAGATTCAGTGCATCATTCCGAGTCGAATGATACCGAATTTTCCCAATTCGGCCATTTTGGGCGTCGGCCATTTTGAATTTAGTTGTAAATTGCTGTATCTTAAGAATGAAGTTCCGTATCGTTTCGCAAATAATTACAAAAATGTCCGGCTCCATGCCCTGAATGTACACAAAAAAATTGGGGGCAGCGCCACCTTGTGGTCAATAGTTATAACGATTTTTCGAAAAATGCTAATAACTTTTGCATACATTAGCCTATTGTAACAAAACTGATGTTGATAGATTCCTTGGGTCATGCCGAGAACACCGATACCCCATTTGTCAATTTTGGCAAAATTTCCTGTCCGCCATTTTGATTCATGTTGAAAACCTACTTTTTCGAACTCCTCCTAGACCGTTGCTCAGATTTTCACCAAATTTGATTTGGATCATCTTCAGACCATGCTGGCAAAAAGTTATGGAATTTGTGTCGATACACGTAACCGTTTTCAATTAGCGTACCAACGAATTTGCTGGAAAGATGCCAAACTGCATCTGAGGCTGTATCTCTGCAAAGGTTGGAGATATTTACACAAAACTTAATATGTGACATTGTCACATCACATTGACCACGCCACATCATTTTGGTCACAGCGCCACCTATTGGTCAAGAGTAATAAACCAATCAATAACCGCTAATTATTACATTTCCAATAATGCTAATAACTTTTGATTGCATTAGCCTATTATCATGAAACATGTCTCAAAATGTTCCTTGGGACATGCCGACAACATACATACCAATTATGTCATATTAAGCAAAACTTCCTGTCCGCCATTTTGATTCATGTTGAAAACCTTTTTTTTTAAACTCATCCTCAACCGTTTGTCTGATTTTCACCAAAATTGAATCAGATCATCTTCAGACCGTGCTGACAAAAAGTTATGGATTTCGTGTCAATAGACGAAACCGTTTTTGTACAGCGCTGCTTCAGATGTCAGGCATCTTCACAAAATGAGTCTGAGGCTATATCTCTGCAAAGCTTTGTTGTAATTAAGCCAAACTTGTGTGTGCCATTGTCTAACATGGAGAATAGGCTCACAGACACTCACACACAGAAATGAAATGGTTCAACTATTATATGAATAATCAATAAGCATGATTACACACACACACACACACACACACACACAGAGAGAAGTACATGCCCACACATTTTGTTGTATGTAGATATTTGAAATAAATTATAGGTGACACACAACTCACAGAAAGACTTCTTTTCTTACATTTCTATGTCAGGTTTCATTGCATTCATATTCTGACATAATAGTAAACATTTGATATACATGTATGAATAAATTGTTGAACTTTCACTCAATGTGATCTTAAATGCTTGAACAGTAATATTAAATAATAGTAATATATATTTTTCTAGATGAATCAATCATCGAGACAATGAACTGTAATGTTTTAGTCTTTAGTGAGCCCATTAGTGGTCTTCCAGTGACATCTAGTGGTCGTAAATGCAATTTATCATACAACACTGTCTCTTTAACCTTTATAACTGTTATATGTTGTCTTAATTTCATTCCAAAGAAGCATACGCAATTTATGTATAATTTCACAGTCTAGATAATAGTACTGCACTGATTTTAAATAACCTAGATATGGCTGACAGTAAAAGAATAGAACAGAATTACAGACACACACAAACATGAAATGTTTAAACTACTATATTAATACTCAATAAGCATGCTTAAACCCACACACAGATGCACACATTTTGTTATATATATAGATAATTAAAATAAATGATGGGTGATAAAACCTATTGCAAGTCTTCTGTTTTTATGGGCTTCTATGTCATTTTTCAGGTTTCATTGCAATCATAATCTGGCATAATTATAAACATTAGATATATCTGTATGAATAAATTGGTAAACTTTGACTCAATGTGATCTGAAATGCTTGAACAGTAATATTAAATAATAGTAATATACATTTTTTCTAGATGAATCCCTCAACAAGCCCATAAACTGTAATGTTTTAGTCTTTAGTGAGCTCATTAGTGGTCTTCCGGTGACATCTAGTGGTTATAATTGCAATTTTTTATTCAACACTGGGTTTTGAAGCTTTATAAATATTACAGTGTTCTTTTTTACCTAATCTCTGTTAAATTTTGCATGATTGTTTAGAAAAAATACAGATCTAATGCATGTGTGATTATATTACCCCTTTTTTTTTGCAGTTTAATGCCATTCACAACAGAAATCTTTTGTTTTTTAGGCCATTTTAACTGTTATAGCACCAGCTATTTTCTGATCTTAATGAAACTTTGCATGCTTGGTGGGTCATCTTTCACATGTTATAACCAAGTTTCATAAAGTTTTGAGTTTTTGTTTCAGTTTTATAGGCTTTAGGTTACATGTGGCCACGGCCCTTTCCTAAATGACCTCTTATAGCTAACCAAAGGACAAAATGCAACATATTTTTGAAAATTATTGATCTAGAGAGTCCAGAGAATATTATTGCAGTGGTTTGATCAAGACTGAACAAAAAACCAGGTGACCCAAAACATTCAAATTCGTGGACCAATTTTACGAAAAAGGCTATAACTCGGGAACAAAATGAGATATCTTCACCAAACTCAGAACTCATATGCATGAACAAAAACTTTAGTCAAATTATTATTTTTTTTCCATATCTGCCACTTGGTGGCGCTACAGGATGAAAAAAAATCAAATGGCTATAACTAAGCAACCGTTGATCCAATCAACTTGAAAATTGATATGGCCCAATGTGGCACAAGTGCTCTATGAGGAATTTCACTTATCTTAAAAAACATGGCCGCCATTGGCCAAACAACTTTAAGCACCTATTTGACAAGGTTAATGGAAGTCGATCGGAACGAAACTCGGTGGGCATGTTCGACTCATTGCCCTAAAGGTCTGTAAGTATTTTGAAAGAAATTGCCCACAACATTGTCACCTCCCACAGAACACAACAAAGCGATTTGATTACAGCGCCACCTATTTTCCAAAAATGATAATGCATCATTTTACTGGAGTTTTACTGGCTGTTTCAATTACACTCTTCCAATAATTGCTTTTCTTACTCGTTGCATTTGGTCTGATGCTCCATGCCATGCTTAGCTCCTCGCTGTGGAACTTTTATTAACGATTTTCAGCCATTTCAATTACAATCATGCAATTATTAATTTCATTATTCATTGTTGCATTTGGTCTGATGCTACATATGCTTAGCTCCTGATGTTGCCGCTGGAATGCTTGGCCCCGTGATTGCTGCTTGCAGCTATATTTATTATTCTTCTTCTTCCACCCCAAGTCTATGGTAGCCCATAGAACCGATTGCGGGAAAGTTGTATAATTTGGCACACTAATAGAGGACTGTCTGAACATTAACCGTAGCAAATTTGAAGTCTCTAACTCAAACTCTCTAGCGCCACCAATTGTCTAAACTTTCAAAAACTTGATGCTAATAACTCTTGAACCGTAAGCCACAAAATGAAAATTCTTTTTTCCTGTGATTCCTTGGCTCATGCCGAGTCGAATGGACACCGAAATTCAAAAATCGCAAGGCTTAGTTTTTTCGCTATCGTCAATTGTTCGTAAAACCTACTTTTTCGAACTCGTCCTAGGCCGTTGCACCGATTGTCACGAAAATTGAATCAGATAATCTTCAGACCATGCTGGCAAAAAGTTATGGAATTCAAGTTGATTTCTCAAACCGTTTCCGAATAGCTCATGAACGAATTCTTCGAAAAGCACGCAAACGTGAACGTGAGGCTATATCTCCGCAACGGTTTGGCCTATTGAGACCAATCTTGGTGGGTCTTATAACAACCATTCCCTGGGACTACCTGCAGTGTTTCGGCGCTGTGCCCCCTAGTGGTCAGGAGATATGAAAAATGCATGTTTTTGCTCATAACTTCTGAACGGTTTTGCCAAAAATCACAAAAGTGGTGTCTTTAGATTCAGTGCATCATTCCGAGTCGAATGATACCGAATTTTCCCAATTCGGCCATTTTGGGCGTCGGCCATTTTGAATTTAGTTGTAAATTGCTGTATCTTAAGAATGAAGTTCCGTATCGTTTCGCAAATAATTACAAAAATGTCCGGCTCCATGCCCTGAATGTACACAAAAAAATTGGGGGCAGCGCCACCTTGTGGTCAATAGTTATAACGATTTTTCGAAAAATGCTAATAACTTTTGCATACATTAGCCTATTGTAACAAAACTGATGTTGATAGATTCCTTGGGTCATGCCGAGAACACCGATACCCCATTTGTCAATTTTGGCAAAATTTCCTGTCCGCCATTTTGATTCATGTTGAAAACCTACTTTTTCGAACTCCTCCTAGACCGTTGCTCAGATTTTCACCAAATTTGATTTGGATCATCTTCAGACCATGCTGGCAAAAAGTTATGGAATTTGTGTCGATACACGTAACCGTTTTCAATTAGCGTACCAACGAATTTGCTGGAAAGATGCCAAACTGCATCTGAGGCTGTATCTCTGCAAAGGTTGGAGATATTTACACAAAACTTAATATGTGACATTGTCACATCACATTGACCACGCCACATCATTTTGGTCACAGCGCCACCTATTGGTCAAGAGTAATAAACCAATCAATAACCGCTAATTATTACATTTCCAATAATGCTAATAACTTTTGATTGCATTAGCCTATTATCATGAAACATGTCTCAAAATGTTCCTTGGGACATGCCGACAACATACATACCAATTATGTCATATTAAGCAAAACTTCCTGTCCGCCATTTTGATTCATGTTGAAAACCTTTTTTTTTAAACTCATCCTCAACCGTTTGTCTGATTTTCACCAAAATTGAATCAGATCATCTTCAGACCGTGCTGACAAAAAGTTATGGATTTCGTGTCAATAGACGAAACCGTTTTTGTACAGCGCTGCTTCAGATGTCAGGCATCTTCACAAAATGAGTCTGAGGCTATATCTCTGCAAAGCTTTGTTGTAATTAAGCCAAACTTGTGTGTGCCATTGTCTAACATGGAGAATAGGCTCACAGACACTCACACACAGAAATGAAATGGTTCAACTATTATATGAATAATCAATAAGCATGATTACACACACACACACACACACACACACAGAGAGAAGTACATGCCCACACATTTTGTTGTATGTAGATATTTGAAATAAATTATAGGTGACACACAACTCACAGAAAGACTTCTTTTCTTACATTTCTATGTCAGGTTTCATTGCATTCATATTCTGACATAATAGTAAACATTTGATATACATGTATGAATAAATTGTTGAACTTTCACTCAATGTGATCTTAAATGCTTGAACAGTAATATTAAATAATAGTAATATATATTTTTCTAGATGAATCAATCATCGAGACAATGAACTGTAATGTTTTAGTCTTTAGTGAGCCCATTAGTGGTCTTCCAGTGACATCTAGTGGTCGTAAATGCAATTTATCATACAACACTGTCTCTTTAACCTTTATAACTGTTATATGTTGTCTTAATTTCATTCCAAAGAAGCATACGCAATTTATGTATAATTTCACAGTCTAGATAATAGTACTGCACTGATTTTAAATAACCTAGATATGGCTGACAGTAAAAGAATAGAACAGAATTACAGACACACACAAACATGAAATGTTTAAACTACTATATTAATACTCAATAAGCATGCTTAAACCCACACACAGATGCACACATTTTGTTATATATATAGATAATTAAAATAAATGATGGGTGATAAAACCTATTGCAAGTCTTCTGTTTTTATGGGCTTCTATGTCATTTTTCAGGTTTCATTGCAATCATAATCTGGCATAATTATAAACATTAGATATATCTGTATGAATAAATTGGTAAACTTTGACTCAATGTGATCTGAAATGCTTGAACAGTAATATTAAATAATAGTAATATACATTTTTTTCTAGATGAATCCCTCAACAAGCCCATAAACTGTAATGTTTTAGTCTTTAGTGAGCTCATTAGTGGTCTTCCGGTGACATCTAGTGGTTATAATTGCAATTTTTTATTCAACACTGGGTTTTGAAGCTTTATAAATATTACAGTGTTCTTTTTTACCTAATCTATGTTAAATTTTGCATGATTGTTTAGAAAAAATACAGATCTAATGCATGTGTGATTATATTACCCCCTTTTTTTTTTTGCAGTTTAATGCCATTCACAACAGAAATCTTTTGTTTTTTAGGCCTGTTTAAATGTTATCTAACCAAAGGACAAAATACAACATATTTTTTCAAAGTTATTGATCTAGAGAGTCCTGAGAATATTATTGCAGTGGTTTGATCAAGACTGAACAAAAAACCAGGTGACCCAAAACATTCAAATTCGTGGACCAATTTTATGAAAAAGGCTATAACTCGGGAACAAAATGAGATATCTTCACCAAACTCAGAACTCATATGCATGAACAAAAACTTTAGTCAAATTATTTTTTTTTCCATATCTGCCACTTGGTGGCGCTACAGGATGAAAAAAAACAAAATGGCTATAACTAAGCAACCGCTGATCCAATCAACTTGAAAATTGATATGGCCCAATGTGGCATAAGTGTCTATGAGGAATTTGACTTATCTTAAAAAACATGGCCGCCATTGGCCAAACAACTTTAAGCACCTATTTGACAAGGTTAATGGAAGTCGATCGGAACGAAACTCGGTGGGCATGTTCGACTCATTGCCCTAAAGGTCTGTAAGTATTTTGAAAGAAATTGCCCACAACATTGTCACCTCCCACAGAACACAACAAAGCGATTTGATTACAGCGCCAACTATTTTCCAAAAATGATAATGCATCATTTTACTGGAGTTTTACTGGCTGTTTCAATTACACTCTTCCAATAATTGCTTTTCTTACTCGTTGCATTTGGTCTGATGCTCCATGCCATGCTTAGCTCCTCGCTGTGGAACTTTTATTAACGATTTTCAGCCATTTCAATTACAATCATTCAATTATTAATTTCATTATTCATTGTTGCATTTGGTCTGATGCTACATATGCTTAGCTCCTGATGTTGCCGCTGGAATGCTTGGCCCCGTGATTGCTGCTTGCAGCTATATTTATTCTTCTTCTTCTTCCGCCGCAAGTCTATGGCAGCCCATAGAACCGATTGCGGGAAAGTTGTATAATTTGGCACACTGATAGAGGACAGTCCCAACATTAACTATAGCAAATTTGAAGTCTCTAACTCGTACTCTCTAGCGCCACCACTTGTCCAAACTTTCAATGTTTGTATGCTAATAACTTTTGAACCGTAAGCCAGAAAATGGAAATTCTTTTTTCCTCTGAATCCTTGGCACAGGCCAAGTCGAATGAACCCCAAAATTCAAAAATCGCAAGGTTTAGTTTTTTCGCTATTTTCAACTTTTCGAAAAACCTACTTTTTCGAACTCGTCCTAGACGGTTTGTCCGATTTTTCACGAAAATTGTCTCAGATCATCTTCCGACCAAGCTGGCAAAAAGTTATGGAATTCAAGTTGATTCGTCCAAACGTTTTCGAATGACACGTAAACAAATTTGACGAAAAGCACGCAAAAATACACGTGAGGCTATATCTCGGCAACGGTTTGTCATATTGAGACCAAACTTGGTGTATGTTATAATAACCCTGACCTGAGACTACCTGCAGTGTTTCGACACAGCGCCACCTAGTGGTCAGGAGATATGAAAAATGCATATTTTGGCTTTATAACTTCTGAATGGTTTGGCCAAAAATCACACAACTGGTCTCTTTAGATTCAGTGAGTCATGTCGAGTCGAATGATATCCAATTTTCCTGTGTCGGCCATTTTAGGCGTCGGCCATTTTGAATTATATTTTAAAATGCTGTATTTTTTGAACGCAGCATCGTATCGTTTCGCAAATAATTACAAAAATATTCGGCTCCATGCCCTGAAGGTACTCAAAAAGTTTGGTGGCAGCGCCACCTTGTGGCCAATAGTTATAATGAAATATCACATAAATGCTAATAACTTTTGAATAAATTAGTCTATTAAAATTAAAATGGTCTCACTATATTCTGTGGGTCATGCCGAGAGTATTGATACCAATAATGTGAAAATTGGCCATACTTCCTGTCCGCCATTTTGCTTAATGTTGAAAACCTACTTTTTCGAACTCCTCCTAGACCGTTAGCCCAATTTTCACCAAATTTGACGTGAATCATCTTCAAACCATGCTGGCAAAAAGTTATGGATTTCGTGTCGATATACGTAACGGTTCTCATTTAGCGCATCAACGAATTTGCTGGAAGGGTGCCAAAATGCATTTGAGGCTGTATCTCTGCAACACTTTGACATATTTGCACCAAACTTTGTATGTGTCATCGCCACCTCACAATGACCATGCCACATAAATTTGGTAACAGCGCCACCTATTGGTCAAGAGTAATAAACCATTCATTAACCATGAGTAATTACACTTTTTAAAATGCTAATAACTTTTTATTGCATTAGCCTATTTGAAGGAAACTGGGCTCAAAATATTCCCTGGCTTATGCCGATAACATAGATACCAAATATACCACAGAAAGCTGAACTTCCGGTCCGCCATTTTGATTTATGTTGAAAACATACTTTTTCGAACTCCTCATCAACCGTATGTCCGATTTTCACCAAATTCGAATCAAGATGATCTTCAGACTATACTGATTCAAAAGTTATGGATTTTGAGTCGATAGACAAAACCGTTTTCGCATACCACATCGACGAATTTGAGGCACAATGAGAAATGAACTTGAGGCTGTATCCCTGGAATGCTTTGGCATATTGACACCAAACTTTGTGTGTGTCATTGAAAAGTCACACAGAGTACACCAAATTGATTTTATAACAGTGCCACCTATTGGTCAAGCTTGATAAGCCAAGTAATCATGCTACTAGAGGTGGTATTGGTTTTTTTTTTTTTTTTGCCATTTCAATTACAATAATTCTTCCAAAATTGCTGTTATTGCTCATTAATGTATTTGGTGTGATGCTTCATGCCATGCTTAGCTCCTACATTTGCCGTTGGAGTGCTTGGCCCCGTAATTGCTGCTTGCAGCATATTTATTCTTCCTCTTCTTCTTCCACCCCAAGTCTATGGTAGCCCATAGAACCGATTGCGGGAAAGTTGTTATAATTTT
>NW_020528717.1:0-12500 GCF_003368295.1 Carassius auratus
GTCAGGCATCTTCACAAAATGAGTCTGAGGCTATATCTCTGCAAAGCTTTGTTGATAATTAAGCCAAACTTGTGTGTGCCATTGTCTAACATGGAGAATAGGCTCACAGACACTTCACACACAGAAATGAAATGGTTCAACTATTATATGAATAATCAATAAGCATGATTACACACACACACACACACACACACACCACAGAGAGAAGTACATGCCCACACATTTTGTTGTATGTAGATATTTGAAATAAATTATAGGTGACACACAACTCACAGAAAGACTTCTTTTCTTACATTTCTATGTCAGGTTTCATTGCTTTCATATTCTGACTTAATAGTAAACATTTGATATACATGTATGAATAAATTGTTGAACTTTCACTCAATGTGATCTTAAATGCTTGAACAGTAATATTAAATAATAGTAATATATATTTTTCTAGATGAATCAATCATCGAGACAATGAACTGTAATGTTTTAGTCTTTAGTGAGCCCATTAGTGGTCTTCCAGTGACATCTAGTGGTCGTAAATGCAATTTATCATACAACACTGTCTCTTTAACCTTTATAACTGTTATATGTTGTCTTAATTTCATTCCAAAGAAGCATACGCAATTTATGTATAATTTCACAGTCTAGATAATAGTACTGCACTGATTTTAAATAACCTATATATGGCTGACAGTAAAAGAATAGAACAGAATTACAGACACACAGAAACATGAAATGTTTAAACTACTATATTAATACTCAATAAGCATGCTTAAACCCACACACAGATGCACACATTTTGTTATATATATAGATAATTAAAATAAATGATGGGTGATAAAACCTATTGCAAGTCTTCTGTTTTTATGGGCTTCTATGTCATTTTTCAGGTTTCATTGCAATCATAATCTGGCATAATTATAAACATTAGATATATCTGTATGAATAAATTGGTAAACTTTGACTCAATGTGATCTGAAATGCTTGAACAGTAATATTAAATAATTGTAATATACATTTTTTCTAGATGAATCCCTCAACAAGCCCATAAACTGTAATGTTTTAGTCTTTAGTGAGCTCATTAGTGGTCTTCCGGTGACATCTAGTGGTTATAATTGCAATTTTTTATTCAACACTGGGTTTTGAAGCTTTATAAATATTACAGTGTTCTTTTTTACCTAATCTCTGTTAAATTTTGCATGATTGTTTTAGAAAAATACAGATCTAATGCATGTGTGATTATATTACCCCTTTTTTTTTGCAGTTTAATGCCATTCACAACAGAAATCTTTTGTTTTTTTAGGCTATTTTAACTGTTATAGCACCAGCTATTTTCTGATCTTAATGAAACTTTGCATGCTTGGTGGGTCATCTTTCACATGTTATAACCAAGTTTCATAAAGTTTTGAGTTTTTGTTTCAGTTTTATAGGCTTTAGGTTACATGTGGCCACGGCCCTTTCCTAAATGACCTCTTATAGCTAACCAAAGGACAAAATGCAACATATTTTTGAAAATTATTGATCTAGAGAGTCCAGAGAATATTATTGCAGTGGTTTGATCAAGACTGAACAAAAAAACCAGGTGACCCAAAACATTCAAATTCGTGGACCAATTTTACGAAAAAAGGCTATAACTCGGGAACAAAATGAGATATCTTCACCAAACTCAGAACTCATATGCATGAACAAAAACTTTAGTCAAATTATTATTATTTTTCCATATCTGCCACTTGGTGGCGCTACAGGATGAAAAAAGATCAAATGGCTATAACTAAGCAACCGTTGATCCAATCAACTTGAAAATTGATATGGCCCAATGTGGCACAAGTGCTCTATGAGGAATTTCACTTATCTTAAAAAACATGGCCGCCATTGGCCAAACAACTTTAAGCACCTATTTGACAAGGTTAATGGAAGTCGATCGGAACGAAACTCGGTGGGCATGTTCGACTCATTGCCCTAAAGGTCTGTAAGTATTTTGAAAGAAATTGCCCACAACATTGTCACCTCCCACAGAACACAACAAAGCGATTTGATTACAGCGCCACCTATTTTCCAAAAATGATAATGCATCATTTTACTGGAGTTTTACTGGCTGTTTCAATTACACTCTTCCAATAATTGCTTTTCTTACTCGTTGCATTTGGTCTGATGCTCCGTGCCATGCTTAGCTCCTCGCTGTGGAACTTTTATTAACGATTTTCAGCCATTTCAATTACAATCATGCAATTATTAATTTCATTATTCATTGTTGCATTTGGTCTGATGCTACATATGCTTAGCTCCTGATGTTGCCGCTGGAATGCTTGGCCCCGTGATTGCTGCTTGCAGCTATATTTAGGGGCCAAGCACCGAAGGTGCGAAGGCACCTATTGTGTTTGTTGGCGTTATTATTATTCTTCTTCTTCCACCCCAAGTCTATGGTAGCCCATAGAACCGATTGCGGGAAAGTTGTATAATTTGGCACACTAATAGAGGACTGTCTGAACATTAACCGTAGCAAATTTGAAGTCTCTAACTCAAACTCTCTAGCGCCACCAATTGTCTAAACTTTCAAAAACTTGATGCTAATAACTCTTGAACCGTAAGCCACAAAATGAAAATTATTTTTTCCTGTGATTCCTTGGCTCATGCCGAGTCGAATGGACACCGAAATTCAAAAATCGCAAGGCTTAGTTTTTTCGCTATCGTCAATTGTTCGTAAAACCTACTTTTTCGAACTCGTCCTAGGCCGTTGCACCGATTGTCACGAAAATTTAATCAGATAATCTTCAGACCATGCTGGCAAAAAGTTATGGAATTCAAGTTGATTTCTCAAACCGTTTCCGAATAGCTCATGAACGAATTCTTCGAAAAGCACGCAAACGTGAACGTGAGGCTATATCTCCGCAACGGTTTGGCCTATTGAGACCAATCTTGGTGGGTCTTATAACAACCATTCCCTGGGACTACCTGCAGTGTTTCGGCGCTGTGCCCCCTAGTGGTCAGGAGATATGAAAAATGCATGTTTTTGCTCATAACTTCTGAACGGTTTTGCCAAAAATCACAAAAGTGGTGTCTTTAGATTCAGTGCATCATTCCGAGTCGAATGATACCGAATTTTCCCAATTCGGCCATTTTGGGCGTCGGCCATTTTGAATTTAGTTGTAAATTGCTGTATCTTAAGAATGAAGTTCCGTATCGTTTCGCAAATAATTACAAAAATGTCCGGCTCCATGCCCTGAATGTACACAAAAAAATTGGGGGCAGCGCCACCTTGTGGTCAATAGTTATAACGATTTTTCGAAAAATGCTAATAACTTTTGCATACATTAGCCTATTGTAACAAAACTGATGTTGATAGATTCCTTGGGTCATGCCGAGAACACCGATACCCCATTTGTCAATTTTGGCAAAATTTCCTGTCCGCCATTTTGATTCATGTTGAAAACCTACTTTTTCGAACTCCTCCTAGACCGTTGCTCAGATTTTCACCAAATTTGATTTGGATCATCTTCAGACCATGCTGGCAAAAAGTTATGGAATTTGTGTCGATACACGTAACCGTTTTCAATTAGCGTACCAACGAATTTGCTGGAAAGATGCCAAACTGCATCTGAGGCTGTATCTCTGCAAAGGTTGGAGATATTTACACAAAACTTAATATGTGACATTGTCACATCACATTGACCACGCCACATCATTTTGGTCACAGCGCCACCTATTGGTCAAGAGTAATAAACCAATCAATAACCGCTAATTATTACATTTCCAATAATGCTAATAACTTTTGATTGCATTAGCCTATTATCATGAAACATGTCTCAAAATGTTCCTTGGGACATGCCGACAACATACATACCAATTATGTCATATTAAGCAAAACTTCCTGTCCGCCATTTTGATTCATGTTGAAAACCTTTTTTTTTAAACTCATCCTCAACCGTTTGTCTGATTTTCACCAAAATTGAATCA
Organism: Carassius auratus; assembly: GCF_003368295.1. Lineage (NCBI taxonomy): Eukaryota > Metazoa > Chordata > Actinopteri > Cypriniformes > Cyprinidae > Carassius > Carassius auratus. The sequence goes on from NW_020528717.1 coordinate 3,946, forward strand.
GATCATCTTCAGACCGTGCTGACAAAAAGTTATGGATTTCGTGTCAATAGACGAAACCGTTTTTGTACAGCGCTGCTTCAGATGTCAGGCATCTTCACAAAATGAGTCTGAGGCTATATCTCTGCAAAGCTTTGTTGTAATTAAGCCAAACTTGTGTGTGCCATTGTCTAACATGGAGAATAGGCTCACAGACACTCACACACAGAAATGAAATGGTTCAACTATTATATGAATAATCAATAAGCATGATTACACACACACACACACAGAGAGAGAGAAGTACATGCCCACACATTTTGTTGTATGTAGATATTTGAAATAAATTATAGGTGACACACAACTCACAGAAAGACTTCTTTTCTTACATTTCTATGTCAGGTTTCATTGCATTCATATTCAGAATGAGCTTTATCAGAATGAGCTTTATTCTGACATAATAGTAAACATTTTATATACATGTATGAATAAATTGTTGAACTTTCACTCAATGTGATCTTAAATGTTTGAACAGTAATATTAAATAATAGTAATATATATTTTTCTAGATGAATCAATCATCGAGACAATGAACTGTAATGTTTTAGTCTTTAGTGAGCCCATTAGTGGTCTTCCAGTGACATCTAGTGGTCGTAAATGCAATTTATCATACAACACTGTCTCTTTAACCTTTATAACTGTTATATGTTGTCTTAATTTCATTCCAAAGAAGCATACGCAATATATGTATAATTTCACAGTCTAGATAATAGTACTGCACTGATTTTAAATAACCTAGATCTGGCTGACAGTAAAAGAATAGAACAGAATTACAGACACACACAAACATGAAATGTTTAAACTAGTATATTAATACTCAATAAGCATGCTTAAGCCCACACACAGATGCACACATTTTGTTATATATATAGATAATTAAAATAAATGATGGGTGATAAAACCTATTGCAAGTCTTCTGTTTTAATGGGCTTCTATGTCATTTTTCAGGTTTCATTGCAATCATAATCTGGCATAATTATAAACATTAGATATATCTGTATGAATAAATTGGTAAACTTTGACTCAATGTGATCTGAAATGCTTGAACAGTAATATTAAATAATAGTAATATACATTTTTTTCTAGATGAATCCCTCAACAAGCCCATAAACTGTAATGCTTTAGTCTTTAGTGAGCTCATTAGTGGTGTTCCGGTGACATCTAGTGGTTATAATTGCAATTTTTTATTCAACACTGGGTTTTGAAGCTTTATAAATATTACAGTGTTCTTTTTTTACCTAATCTATGTTAAATTTTGCATGATTGTTTAGAAAAAATACAGATCTAATGCATGTGTGATTATATTACCCCTTTTTTTTTTTGCAGTTTAATGCCATTCACAACAGAAATCTTTTGTTTTTTAGGCCTGTTTAAATGTTATCTAACCAAAGGACAAAATACAACATATTTTTTCAAAGTTATTGATCTAGAGAGTCCTGAGAATATTATTGCAGTGGTTTGATCAAGACTGAACAAAAAACCAGGTGACCCAAAACATTCAAATTCGTGGACCAATTTTATGAAAAAGGCTATAACTCGGGAACAAAATGAGATATCTTCACCAAACTCAGAACTCATATGCATGAACAAAAACTTTAGTCAAATTATTTTTTTTCCATATCTGCCACTTGGTGGCGCTACAGGATGAAAAAAAAAAAATGGCTATAACTAAGCAACCGCTGATCCAATCAACTTGAAAATTGATATGGCCCAATGTGGCATAAGTGTCTATGAGGAATTTGACTTATCTTAAAAAACATGGCCGCCATTGGCCAAACAACTTTAAGCACCTATTTGACAAGGTTAATGGAAGTCGATAGGAACGAAACTCGGTGGGCATGTTCGACTCATTGCCCTAAAGGTCTGTAAGTATTTTGAAAGAAATTGCCCACAACATTGTCACCTCCCACAGAACACAACAAAGCTATTTGATTACAGCACCAACTATTTTCCAAAAATGATAATGCATCATTTTACTGGAGTTTTACTGGCTGTTTCAATTACACTCTTCCAATAATTGCTTTTCTTACTCGTTGCATTTGGTCTGATGCTCCATGCCATGCTTAGCTCCTCGCTGTGGAACTTTTATTAACGATTTTCAGCCATTTCAATTACAATCATTCAATTATTAATTTCATTATTCATTGTTGCATTTGGTCTGATGCTACATATGCTTAGCTCCTGATGTTGCCGCTGGAATGCTTGGCCCCGTGATTGCTGCTTGCAGCTATATTTATTCTTCTTCTTCTTCCGCCGCAAGTCTATGGCAGCCCATAGAACCGATTGCGGGAAAGTTGTATAATTTGGCACACTGATAGAGGACAGTCCCAACATTAACTATAGCAAATTTGAAGTCTCTAACTCGTACTCTCTAGCGCCACCACTTGTCCAAACTTTCAATGTTTGTATGCTAATAACTTTTGAACCGTAAGCCAGAAAATGGAAATTCTTTTTTCCTCTGAATCCTTGGCACAGGCCAAGTCGAATGAACCCCAAAATTCAAAAATCGCAAGGTTTAGTTTTTTCGCTATTTTCAACTTTTCGAAAAACCTACTTTTTCGAACTCGTCCTAGACGGTTTGTCCGATTTTCACGAAAATTGTCTCAGATCATCTTCCGACCAAGCTGGCAAAAAGTTATGGAATTCAAGTTGATTCGTCCAAACGTTTTCGAATGACACGTAAACAAATTTGACGAAAAGCACGCAAAAATACACGTGAGGCTATATCTCGGCAACGGTTTGTCATATTGAGACCAAACTTGGTGTATGTTATAATAACCCTGACCTGAGACTACCTGCAGTGTTTCGACACAGCGCCACCTAGTGGTCAGGAGATATGAAAAATGCATATTTTGGCTTATAACTTCTGAATGGTTTGGCCAAAAATCACACAACTGGTCTCTTTAGATTCAGTGAGTCATGTCGAGTCGAATGATATCCAATTTTCCTGTGTCGGCCATTTTAGGCGTCGGCCATTTTGAATTATATTTTAAAATGCTGTATTTTTTGAACGCAGCATCGTATCGTTTCGCAAATAATTACAAAAATATTCGGCTCCATGCCCTGAAGGTACTCAAAAAGTTTGGTGGCAGCGCCACCTTGTGGCCAATAGTTATAATGAAATATCACATAAATGCTAATAACTTTTGAATAAATTAGTCTATTAAAATTAAAATGGTCTCACTATATTCTGTGGGTCATGCCGAGAGTATTGATACCAATAATGTGAAAATTGGCCATACTTCCTGTCCGCCATTTTGCTTAATGTTGAAAACCTACTTTTTCGAACTCCTCCTAGACCGTTAGCCCAATTTTCACCAAATTTGACGTGAATCATCTTCAAACCATGCTGGCAAAAAGTTATGGATTTCGTGTCGATATACGTAACGGTTCTCATTTAGCGCATCAACGAATTTGCTGGAAGGGTGCCAAAATGCATTTGAGGCTGTATCTCTGCAACACTTTGACATATTTGCACCAAACTTTGTATGTGTCATCGCCACCTCACAATGACCATGCCACATAAATTTGGTAACAGCGCCACCTATTGGTCAAGAGTAATAAACCATTCATTAACCATGAGTAATTACACTTTTTAAAATGCTAATAACTTTTTATTGCATTAGCCTATTTGAAGGAAACTGGGCTCAAAATATTCCCTGGCTTATGCCGATAACATAGATACCAAATATACCACAGAAAGCTGAACTTCCGGTCCGCCATTTTGATTTATGTTGAAAACATACTTTTTCGAACTCCTCATCAACCGTATGTCCGATTTTCACCAAATTCGAATCAAATGATCTTCAGACTATACTGATTCAAAGTTATGGATTTTGAGTCGATAGACAAAACCGTTTTCGCATACCACATCGACGAATTTGAGGCACAATGAGAAAATGACACTTGAGGCTGTATCCCTGGAATGCTTTGGCATATTGACACCAAACTTTGTGTGTGTCATTGAAAAGTCACACAGAGTACACCAAATTGATTTTATAACAGTGCCACCTATTGGTCAAGCTTGATAAGCCAAGTAATCATGCTACTAGAGGTGGTATTGGTTTTTTTTTTTTTTTTTTTGCCATTTCAAATACAATAATTCCAAAATTGCAGTTATTGCTCATTAATGTATTTGGTGTGATGCTTCATGCGATGCTTAGCTCCTACATTTGCCGTTGGAGTGCTTGGCCCCGTAATTGCTGCTTGCAGCTATATTTATTCTTCCTCTTCTTCTTCCACCCCAAGTCTATGGTAGCCCATAGAACCGATTGCGGGAAAGTTGTATAATTTGGCACACTAATAGAGGACTGTCTGAACATTAACCGTAGCAAATTTGAAGTCTCTAACTCAAACTCTCTAGCGCCACCAATTGTCTAAACTTTCAAAAACTTGATGCTAATAACTCTTGAACCGTAAGCCACAAAATGAAAATTCTTTTTTCCTGTGATTCCTTGGCTCATGCCGAGTCGAATGGACACCGAAATTCAAAAATCGCAAGGTTTAGTTTTTTCGCTATCGTCAATTGTTCGTGAAACCTACTTTTTCAAACTCGTCCTAGGCCGTTGCACCGATTGTCACGAAAATTGAATCAGATAATCTTCAGACCATGCTGGCAAAAAGTTATGGAATTCAAGTTGATTTCTCAAACCGTTTCCGAATAGCTCATGAACGAATTCTTCGAAAAGCACGCAAACGTGAACGTGAGGCTATATCTCCGCAACGGTTTGGCCTATTGAGACCAATCTTGGTGGGTCTTATAACAACCATTCCCTGGGACTACCTGCAGTGTTTCGGCGCTGTGCCCCCTAGTGGTCAGGAGATATGAAAAATGCATGTTTTTGCTCATAACTTCTGAACGGTTTTGCCAAAAATCACAAAAGTGGTGTCTTTAGATTCAGTGCATCATTCCGAGTCGAATGATACCGAATTTTCCCAATTCGGCCATTTTGGGCGTCGGCCATTTTGAATTTAGTTGTAAATTGCTGTATCTTAAGAATGAAGTTCCGTATCGTTTCGCAAATAATTACAAAAATGTCCGGCTCCATGCCCTGAATGTACACAAAAAAATTGGGGGCAGCGCCACCTTGTGGTCAATAGTTATAACGATTTTTCGAAAAATGCTAATAACTTTTGCATACATTAGCCTATTGTAACAAAACTGATGTTGATAGATTCCTTGGGTCATGCCGAGAACACTGATACCCCATTTATCAATTTTGGCAAAATTTCCTGTCCGCCATTTTGATTCATGTTGAAAACCTACTTTTTCGAACTCCTCCTAGACCGTTGCTCAGATTTTCACCAAATTTGATTTGGATCATCTTCAGACCATGCTGGCAAAAAGTTTTGGAATTTGTGTCGATACACGTAACCGTTTTCAATTAGCGTACCAACGAATTTGCTGGAAAGATGCCAAACTGCATCTGAGGCTGTATCTCTGCAAAGGTTGGAGATATTTACACAAAACTTAATATGTGACATTGTCACATCACATTGACCACGCCACATCATTTTGGTCACAGCGCCACCTATTGGTCAAGAGTAATAAACCAATCAATAACCGCTAATTATTACATTTCCAATAATGCTAATAACTTTTGATTGCATTAGCCTATTATCATGAAACATGTCTCAAAATGTTCCTTGGGACATGCCGACAACATACATACCAATTATGTCATATTAAGCAAAACTTCCTGTCCGCCATTTTGATTCATGTTGAAAACATTTTTTTTAAACTCATCCTCAACCGTTTGTCTGATTTTCACCAAAATTGAATCAGATCATCTTCAGACCGTGCTGACAAAAAGTTATGGATTTCGTGTCAATAGACGAAACCGTTTTTGTACAGCGCTGCTTCAGATGTCAGGCATCTTCACAAAATGAGTCTGAGGCTATATCTCTGCAAAGCTTTGTTGTAATTAAGCCAAACTTGTGTGTGCCATTGTCTAACATGGAGAATAGGCTCACAGACACTCACACACAGAAATGAAATGGTTCAACTATTATATGAATAATCAATAAGCATGAGTACACACACACACACACAGAGAGAAGTACATGCCCACACATTTTGTTGTATGTAGATATTTGAAATAAATTATAGGTGACACACAACTCACAGAAAGACTTCTTTTCTTACGTTTCTATGTCAGGTTTCATTGCATTCATATTCTGACATAATAGTAAACATTTGATATACATGTATGAATAAATTGTTGAACTTTCACTCAATGTGATCTTAAATGCTTGAACAGTAATATTAAATAATAGTAATATATATTTTTCTAGATGAATCAATCATCGAGACAATGAACTGTAATGTTTTAGTCTTTAGTGAGCCCATTAGTGGTCTTCCAGTGACATCTAGTGGTCGTAAATGCAATTTATCATACAACACTGTCTCTTTAACCTTTATAACTGTTATATGTTGTCTTAATTTCATTCCAAAGAAGCATACGCAATTTATGTATAATTTCACAGTCTAGATAATAGTACTGCACTGATTTTAAATAACCTAGATATGGCTGACAGTAAAAGAATAGAACAGAATTACAGACACACACAAACATGAAATGTTTAAACTACTATATTAATACTCAATAAGCATGCTTAAACCCACACACAGATGCACACATTTTGTTATATATATAGATAATTAAAATAAATGATGGGTGATAAAACCTATTGCAAGTCTTCTGTTTTTATGGGCTTCTATGTCATTTTTCAGGTTTCATTGCAATCATAATCTGGCATAATTATAAACATTAGATATATCTGTATGAATAAATTGGTAAACTTTGACTCAATGTGATCTGAAATGCTTGAACAGTAATATTAAATAATAGTAATATACATTTTTTCTAGATGAATCCCTCAACAAGCCCATAAACTGTAATGTTTTAGTCTTTAGTGAGCTCATTAGTGGTCTTCCGGTGACATCTAGTGGTTATAATTGCAATTTTTTATTCAACACTGGGTTTTGAAGCTTTATAAATATTACAGTGTTCTTTTTTACCTAATCTCTGTTAAATTTTGCATGATTGTTTAGAAAAAATACAGATCTAATGCATGTGTGATTATATTACCCCTTTTTTTTTGCAGTTGAATGCCATTCACAACAGAAATCTTTTGTTTTTTATGCCTGTTTAAATGTTATAGCACCAGCTATTTTCTGATCTTAATGAAACTTTGCATGCTTGGTGGGTCATCTTTCACATGTTATAACCAAGTTTCATAAAGTTTTGAGTTTTTGTTTCAGTTTTATAGGCTTTAGGTTACATGTGGCCACGGCCCTTTCCTAAATGACCTCTTATAGCTAACCAAAGGACAAAATACAACATATTTTTTCAAAGTTATTGATCTAGAGAGTCCTGAGAATATTACTGCAGTGGTTTGATCAAGACTGAACAAAAAACCAGGTGACCCAAAACATTCAAATTCGTGGACCAATTTTACGAAAAAGGCTATAACTCGGGAACAAAATGAGATATCTTCACCAAACTCAGAACTCATATGCATGAACAAAAACTTTAGTCAAAGTATTATTTTTTTTCCATATATGCCACTTGGTGGCGCTACAGGATGAAAAAAAATCAAATGGCTATAACTAAGCAACCGTTGATCCAATCAACTTGAAAATTGATATGGCCCAATGTGGCACAAGTGCTCTATGATGAATTTCACTTATCTTAAAAAACATGGCCGCCATTGGCCAAACAACTTTAAGCACCTATTTGACAAGGTTAATGGAAGTCGATCGGAACGAAACTCGGTGGGCATGTTCGACTCATTGCCCTAAAGGTCTGTAAGTATTTTGAAAGAAATTGCCCACAACATTGTCACCTCCCACAGAACACAACAAAGCGATTTGATTACAGCGCCACCTATTTTCCAAAAATGATAATGCATCATTTTACTGGAGTTTTACTGGCTGTTTCAATTACACTCTTCCAATAATTGCTTTTCTTACTCGTTGCATTTGGTCTGATGCTCCATGCCATGCTTAGCTCCTCGCTGTGGAACTTTTATTAACGATTTTCAGCCATTTCAATTACAATCATGCAATTATTAATTTCATTATTCATTGTTGCATTTGGTCTGATGCTACATATGCTTAGCTCCTGATGTTGCCGCTGGAATGCTTGGCCCCGTGATTGCTGCTTGCAGCTATATTTCTGCTTCTTCTTCTTCTTCTTCTTCTTCTTCTTCCGCCGCAAGTCTATGGCAGCCCATAGAACCGACTGCGGGAAAGTTGTATAAATTGGCACACTGATAGAGGACAGTCCCAACATTAACTATAGCAAATTTTAAGTCTCTAACTCCAACTCTCTATCGCCACCACTTGTCCAAACTTTCAATGTTTATATGCTAATAACTTTTGAACCGTAAGCCAGAAAATGGACATTCTTTTTTCCTTTGAATCCTTGGCTCAAGCCAAGTCGAATGAATCCCGAAATTCAAAAATCGCAAGGTTTAGTTTTTTTGCTATTTTAAATTTTTCGAAAAACCTACTT
>NW_020528717.1:17500-75000 GCF_003368295.1 Carassius auratus
TTTCATCTCCTGGTAAATACATGGCATATGAGTCTGGATAATTATCAAGACTACACAGAGACACCCAGACTACATGATTTATCAGACGTCATAATGATGGGCTCATTGTGCTGTCTAACTCTTTATCCAGCATACGTGAGTATTTGGTTTAATTTACCTCAGATAAATAAGATACGTAATTATTCAAACACAACCTACAACTTCATTTTCTAATGTGACTAATGTAGCCTTGCTCGCACAGTTTAGTTTTTCATTTGATTTGTCTGCTAAGGCCATAGCTGCCAACTCTCACGTGACGCCACACATCAATTTTCTCACGCACAGTAAAATCACAAAGTAAAGAGGACTCGGAGACCGACAGACAAGACAAGGCAGGATACTTGTGTTATAAAAATAATCTCATCTCTCAGATTCTGTCAATTTTATTTCCAAATTCAAGTAATAAAGACCGTTTTGGTGTTTGTAGACGTGACGTGACAGATCCCTGTAGTGGCACGTGAACAGATGATCTCTAGTTAATGAACAATGTTAAATACAGTTGTTGTTATAATAAATAAAAAAATGCATTATATGTCTTTTTTTGAAAAATTAATGCCTATCTTGTGTAGCCTACCTAATATTTATCCAAATGAGTCAATATTGAATCAAATCACAAGCACTGAACTGAAATCATAATATTTGTGTCAAGCAATAAAAAAGTAGCTTATCAGAAACTGCACCGTGTAAACAATATAAATTGTTGTTACTAAACCTAATACAATTCCAATTAGTTACAAAAATGTTCAGATTTTTTTTACACCAATTTGATATTTAAAAATAAATTATTTGAAAAGTATACACCGTATTTTTCGGACTATAAGTCGCACCTGAGTATAAGTCGCATCAGTCCAAAAATACGTCATGATGAGGAAAAAACCATATAAGTCGCACTGGACTATAAGTCGCATTTATTTAGGACCAAGAGAAAACATTACCGTCTACAGCCGCGAGAGAGCATAGAGCGCCCTCTCGTGGCTGTAGACGGTAATGTTTTCTCTTGGTTCAGGTCTCTTAGTTCATTTCTCTTGGTTCATGTCAAATTAATTTTGATAAATAAGTCACAGGACCATTATGAAAAAAAAGTGCGACTTATAGTCTGGAAAATACGGTAATTATTTAACATCTGACTAATTCAAAATAAACCTCAAAACATGAAATGCTAAATGGTGGTTATATATAGGTCTATCTAGCATTACACAAACATTAGTCAGAAGGTCGTCTCTCAGTGACTGAACAGCCTGATGCATCTTACAATTCGACGTTGTTACAATGTTATCTGACATTGCACGTGTCTGCTTCATTAGAGCCTGTTGTGAGGAAAAAGCTTAATGTGGTTTAATCATAAAAATCAATCAGGAAAAGTGTTTTCATGCACTCAGTTGTAGCATGCAGTCCAGGATGGTCCCAGAGCATTAGCTGGAGCTTTTTGATCAAATAAATGTGTTGTCACCTGACACCTGGCCCTCTCCAGTGCCACAGCTGTATGGAGAACAAGAATTGAGGCAGCTGTGTGATAGTCTGGCAATGAACTACTGTAGTGTCAAACAAGGTTTCAGGGACCACAAGGAAAACCCAAACATGGCAATTAAAGATTGTCTTCTGAAATTAAAACACACAATAGATACACTGGCTGTGAGCACAGTTGAATGTGAAAGGGGATTTTCAGCGATGAATATTATTGTTACACCACTGAGAAATCAGCTGAAGATGGTCAATGTGTCCTCTTTGATGTTGGTAAAGTTAGTGGGTCCACCACTAGAGATGTGTAACCCAACTCAGTTTGTTAGGAAGTGTGTGATGACAAGGAGGTCAGCAGACCGTGCTGTCTGTAGACAAAGACAGCATACACCAGAGGAGCCTGCATTTACTCCTATTTGGAAGCTGATGAATGCATGAATTGTAGTATGTGAATAAGTAAATGTGATGTATTTAAAGTGTAAACTTATGTCTTCTAACGTCACACATCTGCACAAGTGTTGTTCGGGTTGTTTCATAATGCATTGAGTTGAGTAATTATCTCCCGTGTCGGTGTGATTAAATCAAATATAACACAAACTGCCAAAGATATTGGCCCTGAATCTCTTAAATCAACATAAATGTCTTGTTTAAAAAGATGTTAACATATTTGCAAACCAATATTTTCAAACATATTCAATTTCATACATTTTCCGAGGATGAAAATCCGTTGCCTGCTTGTTAACATTGAAGGTAAAAAAAAAAAAAAAAAAATATTGTAAAGTATTTATCTTTGTTTGAATAACTACTAAACCTTACCTAACACATAAACCTGTAAAAATAGCCCCTTTGGTGTAAACACATTAAGTCATTTCATGGCTAATCTTTAATGGTGACGTAAATAAGGGCTCCCCTTCCCTACAAAAGCCAATTTAACCACTGACTGTAGTTACCATGTTCTGAACATCACATCCTGTCTTTTCCCCCAGATCTAATCTATCTAGATGGTTCAATAAAAATACTTGGACTTTATATCTAAAGATTACCTTAACTAAGCACCAGCAAGCTTGTTAGCTAGACAGTTAGCATCAGCTAACAATATTTACTTATTTTCAGTTTGGTTATGAAGAAACATTAATATCTGTCTACTCGGCTAGTTAAAATGTAAAATATAAAAATGTTTACTGTTGATAAACAATATGAAAACAGACGTCACATAGAGCTAATAAAGCTGTTGTCGTTAATTTGTGTTATTTTAATGTTTCTTTTTTTTTTAAATCTCTGTCTTGTTCTTTCTGACGCGATCGACCCGGGTTCAGATCCGTCTAATGACGAACTTTTCTCCCTTTTCAAATTACATCAGAAATGCGTTTAATTTTTAAGAAAATGAAGGAAATAATCAAAAAGTTGAAAATAAAGTATCGGGTAGGGTTAGGATAAGTGTAGGAGGCCTTTATTTTCCCAATAAAATGACGTCCATTTAATATTTTAAATTAAAATGTATTATATTAATAAATTATTGATTGTAAAAGTTAATATTGCATACTATTTTATAATATACTACAATATTGAGGTGCAGATATTGTCACTATTTGCAGTAAGTAGTATAAATAGCAGAAAATCCTGCCTTTTTTTTTTTGCAATTGATATTGCAAGTGAATCAAATCATACTATGTCTATCTCTGTAATTAAAATAGTAAAAAATCAAAGCACATTAACTAAAAGCCTATCCAGACTGCAGGACACAGAAGCGATCACTCTCTGATCAGAGTCTCGCGGCTGCATGACCCTGTGCAGGAGGAGAGAGAGTCTAGAATCATGATCGAGTCAAAGTTACTCAAAATAAAACTACTCCAGGAAAGAACAGATACTTGAAAAATGGATTTAAGTAGGGGAAAGTGGGGTGAGTTGTGCTACTTTTTACTCCAAGTGACTTTAAAGTGAGACCATGACAGTAATCTCTTTCACTTTAGAATGTACATATATTTCAGGATGTGGTGCATCCCTGAGAACAGTAACTTTGGATCTGAAATAAAATGTTTCAGAAATATAGCTTTTGGGAAAAAAAGTGGTCTCGTGGCACAACTTGCCCCTGGTGTGGGGTAAGTTGTGCCTTTTGGGAGAATACGTTGGGGTAAATTGTGCCAGTGATTTCTGAAGTAAAACAGAACATTTTAATGTTATGAACTGTAATGCTATATGAAAGCAAGACAAATTCAATACAAAATTATAAATTTACGGTTTATTCAGATATTGTCACCCTATTAAACTGTTGGAATAAGACATATTTTGTACTTAAAAGGAAAACACAAACTTAAATACACAATATATGATATTTGTGAATCATTTCAGGCAAAAAGGCTTTGGTAATATATGCCTGACATACATAGAACGCTGTCGGTCAATTATGTAACATATAAGAATAAAGTTAGTAGGATCATTTTTTAAAATCCTATTGTGACTTAGGCGACTTAAAAACTGAATAAAACTTCTCTTTAATAACACAGTGCAAACTCAAAACTAAAATCATTGTTAGCTAAATTAAACAAATTGCAGGTAAGTCAAACACTGATGAGGCATGGCCATCTCACTTCTCCAGATTATCCCGTCGGTATGTAGGTCTGGTCTGGATTTGGCATACTACTTAACATCCCACTTGTAAATGCTTCAGGGGAATATAAACTGGGGTGTGGGTAGTTTCTTGAGCACATCACCTTCAGGGATAACCCCTTCATTATTTTTTTAAATGTGTGTGTGTGTGTGTGTGAGACAGAGAGAGAGAGAGAGAGAGAGAGAGAGAATATGTTATCCTATGATTGATGATTACCTGTCCATCACTTTAGATATGTTCTCTTATACCCTTTCTTTGTTACTTCTATCTTTTTCTTGGCGAGCATTATTTCACCAAGTACAACATGTTCTTGGATCAACATCCTTGTTGATCCAGGAACATCATTCCAATCAACCAATCAGAAGTGAGATATAACTTTTCAGGAAATATCTTTTTTAGGCTTACAATCAGGATTAGGAGCTTCTAAACCATTGTTAATCAGCTATCATTTCCCACTGATTTTAGGACTAAATTATGGGTAAGGTTAGATTTAGGGGTTGGGATTGGGTTAAGTCTATATTTTTGGACAATAATGTTGATCCAGGATCATCAGAAGATGTTGATCCAGGAACATGTCTTACTTGGCAAAATCATGGCAACCCTTTTTCTTCTCCCTGAATCTTTTCAAGGTCATCCTGCAGATATTCATCTCCCTTGCCACCTGACTTATGGTTTTTCCCTGTTGCATCTCTTTCACTGCTCTGTCCAACTCCACAAGAGCAGTTGAAGCCCTGTTGGTCTTCCTTGTATAAGTGCGTGGCATAATGGGTTTTCGTCTAAAATTAAGAATGCCACATAGTTTAAGTGCTAAAATGCAAGAGTGCAATGTGCAATTACAAATTAATAATGTGTTGAAAATAATCATAAGTGGGGGTGAGTTGTGCCACTGGCACAACTTAACCCAGGCCCTTTGGCACAAATCACCCCATGCCCACAAGTTTAAAAAACTAGCATGATCCAGCAGTTAAGAGCTAACATCATGCTAAATGTATAGACCCATTGCATAGCCTGGTAAAGCACTAAAACACGTGTGAAATGTTTTCAAACTTTTCTAGAATTGTTCAGACGCTACAATCAAAAAACCTTGATCATAGAAATTTTACTTTGAAAGGAAAAAAAAACAGTTTTTTGAGCTAAAATGTGATTACCTCTCATGCCATGTGTCTCTCTTCTTTGGAGGATGAGTAAAATGGATGGCTTTTTAAAATTATGTGGTCACATGACCAATTTCTTCAATGGTTTTCCAGAAACAAGGGGTGGAACTACTTCCCCCCTGGCACAAATCACCCCACTCTCCCCTACAGTAACGAAGTAAAGCTACTCCATTGCTGACCACAACTGGTCATGAAACTATACAAGATAGCCTCATCCATGTTAATATATTTATATATTATTGAAGAAAAAAAAAATTAAAATGGCCGCACCATAAATGTGACTGATGATGATCTCAATCCAATATTTGTAAAATCAGAGTCACAACCCTGTTCCTGAAGAAACCTCAACTTTGCAGAGTTTGGATGAATCTCTCTTATCAAACACACTTGATTCAACTCATCAGATCATTAGTAGAGCCATCTGTGATGTTAACTGAGTGTGTCAAATAAGAAAGAGCTCAAAATATACAGAAACAGTGAAGAGAAGCACAGGCCTACTGTATAAAATAAAGTCAATGTAAAATACTCACTCAATCTTTCTAGATGCTTTGATCACTGGCAGCAGCCTCAGAAGACATTCTTCTGATCGATCATATTTCCACAGTTTAAACTCATCCAGCTCTTCCTCTGAGTTCAACAGCACAAACACCAGAGCCGACCACTGAGCTGCAGACAGAGAGACTCCAGAGAGACAACTGTAATCATCTCTTCTGCTCAGATATGTTTGTACTTCCTGCTCTAGTGAACGATCATTCAGTTCATTCAGACAGTGGAACAGATTGATGGATTTCTCTGGAGAGGGATTCTTCCTGATCTTCTGTTTGATGTATGCAGCTGTTTCCTGATTGATATCAGAGCTGCTTACTGTTTTTCTCAGTAGACCTTGTAAGAGAGTCTGATTAGACTTTAGAGAGAGACCTAGAAGGAACCGGAGGAAAAGATCCCAGTGTCCGTTCTCACTCTGTAAGGCCTTGTCCACTTCTCTCTTCAGTAAACTGATCATTGGTGACCTGAACTCATTCTTCAGTCCTGTGTTTTGTTCAGAAGAGGACAGCAGCTTGAATAAAGCAGCAAGAAACTCCTGAATACTCAGATGAACAAAGCTGAACACCTTCCCCAGCTTCAGTCCAGACTCCTCTCTGAAGATCTGGGTACAAACTCCTGAGTACACCGACACTTCTCTGACATCAATGCCGCTCTCTTTCAGGTCCTCCTCGTAGAAGATCAGGTTCCCTTTTTCCAGCTGTTCAAAAGCCAGTTTTCCTAGAGACAGAATAGTCTTTCTAGCCTGATCAGGATTGATTTCATATTTCCCATCATACTT
This sequence comes from Carassius auratus, assembly GCF_003368295.1. Classification (NCBI taxonomy): domain Eukaryota; kingdom Metazoa; phylum Chordata; class Actinopteri; order Cypriniformes; family Cyprinidae; genus Carassius; species Carassius auratus. The sequence goes on from NW_020528717.1 coordinate 24,084, forward strand.
CTGTGTCTTCAGTTTGGTCTGAAAGATCAGGAAGTGTGTGAACATCTGTGTGAGAGTCTTGGGGATCTCTGCACTCTCTGCTTTACCCATCATCCTCTCCAGAACAGCGGCTGAAATCCAGCAGAAGACTGGGATGTGACACATGATGAACAGACTTCTTGATGATCGGATGTGTGTGACGATTCTCTCAGCCAGACTCGGATCATTTATTCTCTTCCTGAAATATTCCTCCTTCTGAGGGTCGTTGAATCCTCGTACCTCTGTGAGCTGGTGGACACACTCAGGAGGGATCTGATTGGCTGCTGCTGGTCGAGAGGTGATCCAGAGGAGAGCAGAAGGAAGTAGGTTCCCCTTGATGAGGTTGGTCAGCAGCACATCCACTGAAGCTGATTCTGTCACATCAGACAAGCTCCGACTGTTTTGGAAATCTAGACGCAGTCGACACTCATCCAGACCATCAAATATGAACATGACTTTGTAGTCCTCATAATCTGCTGACTTTAATTCTTTGGTTTCTGTGTGAAGGTGGTTTAGAAGATCCACAAGACTGAGATGTTTCTGTATCAAGTTCAGTTCCCTGAAAGGAAGTGGAAATATGAAATGAACGTCCTGATTGGCATTTCCTTCAGTCCAGTCCAGAATGAACTTCTGCACAGAGACTGTTTTTCCAATCCCAGCGACTCCTTTAGTCAGCACAGTTCTGATGGGTTTGTCTTGTCCAGGTGAGGGTTTAAATATGTCATTGCAGTTGATTGGTGTCTCCTGTGTCTCTGGTCTCCTGGACACTGTCTCAATCTGTCTCACCTCATGTTCATTATTGACCTCTCCACTGCCTCCCTCTGTGATGTAGAGCTCTGTGTAGATCTCATTCAGACGTGTTGAGTCTCCATGATTGGACAGTCCTTCACTGAGTCTCTGATATTTATCCTGTAGTCTGGATCTCAGTTTTTGTTGATACACAGGCATCAGTTCTGAGCAAAGGAAATAACTGTTGTTATTGACAGAGCAATATTTAAGAAATGTATTTTTAGTTTTGATTTGATTTGTTAGGTTTTAGATTGTGTGGTGACATTCAGGAACATTAGTGACTGAAGACAGAAGGCTGATAATAAAAACACAGGCTATAATCTGCTGATCCAGAGCTCTTACTGGTCTGTAGTGTGTCAGCGAGGTCTGTCTGGTTCATCTTCCTCAGGAGGAGCAGTGTGATCTTCAGAAGACCCTCTCTGACTCTGTTATGACCCTCATCATCATAACGGTCTCTTTCAGAGCATTCTGGGTAATCTGAACTCAGTAGTCTCTTAAAGCTTTTTAACTCAGAGATGATTTTGTGCTCAATCTCCTGAAATCATAGTAAATATTCAAACAATAAACCTGCATTCAGCCACAGAGAAGGTGAACCAAAGGATCAATACACAAGAGTTAAAGCATGAATATTAATAAACATCACTGAATTATATCAGACCTGCTAATAACTTCACTGTATGCTCAAACATCAGCGTCTACAGATACTGAGGTTAAAAGAGAGAGTTTGACTGGATTGGCTGTTTGTTAGATTGATGTTCATGTTTGTGCAGCAGTCAGGTTACATATGGATTCATCTTCTCTACTTTAGTGGACATTGATCTGCTTTATAGTGGACTACAACTTATCTTACATGTGTGGAGGAAAGTAAATATGACTATTACAGAGAGGATTTCACAGATTTCACCATTTCTTAACACTTTTTACCAGAGGATTATTGTGTTCACACACACACACACACACACACACACACACACACACACACACAAAACCAACCTTGAAAATGGAGTCTAAGTTCTTCTTTGCTGTATGTGATTGCGGTCCTTTATGTTTTTGACTGTAGTTAAACAAATGTTATATTTTTGTAAATATGGATTAATGTATTTAATATACACCAGTAAATGAATGAATATCATATATACTGTATTTCACATACTGTAAGATAAAAAAAACACCTCAGATCAGCAGATGTGTCTCTCGAGCTGAATGAAATTGGAGGATTCATTGACTGGTCACTCTTGATGGACACACAGCTGGGTTCAGGAGATTCATTCTGACACAGACTGAAATATAACAGAAATACAAACTGTTTCTGTAAATCTCACTCTGCTCTGACAGAAACACATTCACTGTTTCAATCTCCCTTTAATGTTTATCTTTCACTTGAGGAGTCTGTTGTTACTTGAGAGTTAAAAGATTAAAGTGTTATTTTTCTATTAATAAAAGGAATCTGCCCCATGTGCTCTTTTCATTCATATATTACAGAATAAAATGGACCAATACACACATATAGATAAAGACACAGACACATCCAGCAGCAACAGAGACAGCTGGTGACAATATCCATAACACACCACAGCTACAGTAAATATGAGACTCATAATATCTCACCTGGACTCAACAGAAGAGTCTTCCTCTCTGCAGAGATCTGAAACATCCATCCGTCGTTTTTTCCTCACAGACACATCCATGTGTTCAGATAAATCTGATTCACGCCCCTGAATCTGACTATAAATGAAAATGATATTGTAGTCTGCATTTATTGTTTCTGAACATTAAAAATGTGAAACATTTCAGGTTTTCTCACCTCTTGACTGTCTTTATCTGTGTGTCATGTTCTTCAGAGAGATTCATTCTGGAGGCCATGGTATGTCAGTCAGTTATGAATCAGAGATTAATCAATCTCAGTAGTCAGACATCAGTACTGACTTTAAAAGTGTATTCTTCACATTTACACAGAATCAAATTATAAACAAAGAGCATAACTAATTCAGACAAACACTGTGTTAAAATGAAAGTAAAAGTGTAATCTGACGATTTACACACTCTACAGTTTTATATCCTAATGTCATTTAAACAAATATCTGACACTGCTTATTGTTGTATTTCACTGTAAACCAGTCAGGATTGATTTTGGCTATCAAAGATGATTGTTAAATCGTGATACTCACTGTGTTTTTCTCTCTTAATGTAGTTTACTTCCTCATACGATAAAACAGACCCGCTGTAATAGTTTCACTTTCATGAGTCACCTGACAAGGAGGAGTTTAAGTGTCCAAAACAACACATAAAGGGTTATTTCCCCTTAATATTGTATTTCATTCTTTATTATTTAGAGTTATATAACCAGTGGTGGACAGTAACGGAGTAGCTTTACTTCGTTACTGTACTTAAGTACATTTTTCAAGTATCTGTACTTTACTGGAGTAGTTTTATTTTGAGTAACTTTTACTTTTACTTCACTACATTCCAAAGCATAAAATCGTACTTTTAACTTCACTACATTTCATAAAACATATCGTTACTCCCTATAAAATATCACGTGCTCCGACACGCAGAAGCGGTGTCTGATTCATCATGAACGAACTGAGTCTTTTCAAAATAAACTTTTAAATCGGATCGCAAATCGCACCAAACGATTCGTTTACGATTTAGAATGATCCGATTGCAGCCTACTGTCTATGGATTGCAGCCGTTCTGGAGTCGACCCCTCACTGATTCAAATGAACCGTTTAGTGCGAGTCTCCAGAAGTAAGAACCGGGAGATCTTGTGAGCGCGCGTGCGTCTGATGTTGCTAAAGTAAGTTATTAATGTCGAAATTTTGGATTAATTATTGTAACTGAAAAGCATATTTAGGTCAAAATTGTCAGTTGTTTGGGAACTAAATCCGTTGTAAAGAGTGATCTATTTAAGCCCACTGAAATGCTCAAGTGCAGACGATGCAGACACATCAATTTTAGGTAAAAAAAAAAAAAAAAAAACCCTTAAAATAACACAGATTAAATACAATAACTCATGCACGTTCAAATTCCCCGCTGCCGTAATGTTAACAGTTTTATTCAAATGTACTATGTGACGTCTGTTTTTATATTGTTTATCAACAGTAACGTTATACATATGTATATTGTTTGGATTAGACGAGTAGACAGACATGAATGTTTATTCATAACCGTACTGAAAATAAGTAAATATTGTTAGCTGATGCTAACTGTCTAGCTAACAAGCTTGTTGGTGCTAAGTTGAGGTAATTTTTATAAATAATGTCCAAATATTTTTATTCAACCACCTATATATATATATATATATATATATATATATATATATATATATATATATATACACACATATATACACACACACACACACACACACATATATATATATATATATATATATATATATATATATATACACACACACACACACACACACATATATATATATATATACACACACATATATATATATATATATATATATATATATATATATATATATATATATATATATATATATATATAACGTTATATATATATTACATCTGGGTGGAAAAGAAAGGGTGTGATGTTCAGAACATGGTAACTACAGTAATTATCAAAGTGGGAAGAGATGCACCCCATTTGGCCAGGGGTGTTTTTAAACCACAGACAAGGTTTGAGAAGGAAAAAATCATTATGTAAATATAATTATATTTTCCTTAAAATGTTCTTCCTAACTTCAGGCCTTATTATCATGTCATATATACAGTACAGACCAAAAGTTTTCTTTATTTTCATGATTATGAAAATTGTAGATTCACACTGAAGGCATCAAAACTGTGAATTAACACATGTGGAATTATATATGGAATTATATACATAACAAAAAAGTGTGAAACAACTGAAAATATGTCATATTGTAGGTTTTTCAAAGTAGCCACCTTTTGCTTTGATTACTGCTTTGCACACTCTTGGCATTCTCTTGATGAGCTTCAAGAGGTAGTCACCTGAAATGGTCTTCCAACAGTCTTGAAGGAGTTCCCCGAGAGATGCTTAGCACTTGTTGGCCCTTTTGCCTTCTGTCTGCGGTCCAGCTCACCCCTAAACCATCTCGATTGGGTTCAGGTCCGGTGACTGTGGAGGCCAGGTCATCTGGCGCAGCACCCCATCACTCTCCTTCTTGGTCAAATAGCCCTTGATGCCTTCAGTGTGACTCTACAATTTTCATAGTCATGAAAATAAAGAAAACTCTTTGAATGTGAAAGCGTGTCCAAACTTTTGGTCTGTTCTGTAACTTTGATGTTCTGTAAAACAACAAACTTTAAAATACTTTGTTCTTACTGGTGAAAATCAGATGGTCATCTCTGTTTTCTCTCAGGTAAATCACAGTGTAAGCTTCACAGTTAACATCACTCTCATCAGCGTAGTCCATATCAACAACAAAAATATATTTTGACTCCGTATAGTGGTTATTTTGGAAAAAATCCCAGGTATTTTGAGCAGTAGGATTATAAAAAATATGTGCTAATATAAAATTAAATTAAGTAGCCTATATAAAATTGAAAACATATATCTTTCAGTACTTTTTTACTTAAGTACATAAAAAATCGAGTACTTTTGTACTTTCACTTGAGTAAAATTGAAAAAGGAGTACTTTTACTTTTACTGGAGTAATATTTTATTATATGTATCTGTACTTTTACTCAAGTACTTGATTTGTGTACTTCGTCCACAACTGTATATAACCCATGAATGTATTTCCTCACAGTCTGTACTCTGAGTGTTGTTTATATAAAGGTGGTATCTCGTAGCTGACAGCTGAAGGTCTGGAATCTATGGTAGCTTTCATTGCCAAGAGCCATTTGACTGACATGTACAACAACCAATCACAGATCGTTTCGTTTATCGTCACGTTTTGAGGGCGTCCCACCAATGTTGAACAAGTCAACAACAGACCGCTGTGTAAAACTCTTTAAATATTTTAGTGTTATCACTAGCTTTCCCAGTGCAGACGAACTCAGTGTGTTACAATCATATCCGGGTTTAAATCGCACTCAAATTGATTTGATATTGGCACAATATTTTTTAAGCAATAAAAACCTTCACATTAGTCCACAAACGCTGGGTATATAGACAGGACCAAAACAAATGAGAAATTGTTTCAGTGGAGTATTTACAAAAAGAGCATTTTAGTGTAATGATTAACGTACCATTTGTATAACCACAGTTTTACTACAAACACCATGTTTAAACTATGGTTAGTGTAGCAAAACCATGGTTAATCTGTGGATACCATGATTTAACTATATCAACCTACACATTATTGGCTGAATAACTGGCGCGAATAGAGTGACTACCGGTGCCGCTTTACGTTGTACTGTACAGCAAATTTACCCTTTGTCCCACAATAATGTGTAGGCCAATGTATTTCAAAATTGTGTCTAGTACTATATACATTACAAAGGTTTTATTGGCATCTTTATTTCAAACCACGACCCGAATGTCATTAAAAATATTTTTGGATGGCTCGTGACCGCGGATCAACCCGCGCATCACTGGCACCTACAACACCCGATGGGTAACTCGAAAAGCAAAATGTTCCTTCGTGTTTTCCAGCACGATCCTATAGAAAGGAATTAAAAGTAAGAGGTTTGAGAATTAAGAGTTAAGAGTAAGAGTAAGTTAAAGTTCATGCAAAAAAAAATATTAAGACAAGTTTCAGTAAAATAAAAATGGTTTATAGCAAAATCCAGCATTAAAGCAGAAAGCAAACAATCATATTTGGAACATTATAATATTTTAAAAGCACGGTTACTTCACCCGGTGCTGCGCCGTGAGCTATTAATCTTTACCTGGAGATTTAAATGATCATTTTTAGCTTTAAACAGAATTTGCCCTCGTTGTTATGTAAAAAATGTGTATTTCCTCCATTTCCAGTAAGGATCAGATGACAAGAAGCTCATTGAGGTCGACATGTTTCAGAATTATGATGAAGTCAGAGAGTGGATATAGCAAGAAAAATGGGATTAGATCAGGAAACATGCATTCTTACAGTCCCATTAACAGTAACACCTCCATGGTTATTTAGCATTTTCTGTTGATTTATATCTACTGGAAAATAGTCATCTATTCACAGATAGGAAATTTAGCAGTGGTGGTGGAGGATAGGACTCAAATATTGTATCAGAATTATGTATCAATATATAGAGATGGATCCAAAGATCCTACAGGAAGAACATCTTATGCATGTACCATTCCCTCTTTACAAGTATCTATCAACCTCCAAACATCAACTAAGGTCACATTTTATTATTCATTATTATCACAGATGTCAGGTTTTTAACACATATATACTGTTCTGTACGGTGGCCGATTGAGATCAACACGCTGCAACTTAAGAAAACACATACAAATTAAGAAACGCGCTGCAAATAGCACTGACCACAACACAAATGTTTCAAGGGGACCCAAAAAAGTGTTGGACCTGGCTTGGATTTGCTTATTGTGCGGAGGATGACGTACTGGTCAGTGGAGTTTTTGGTGAACTGAAAGGTGAGTCTTGTTTTTTTATTATTGTGACACTCTGATTGCATGATTCCTTCGTCTTTTGGATATTATTAGCCTAAAAAAGGTGAAAAATTACACAATTAACTGTGAAACGTTACTATATTAAAACATGGTTAACTTAATTTAATATCCTCAATTTAATATAATTTCAAGGTTAATGAAAATAAATTCGCAATGCTTCAATAATTGCTAAAACCAGGTAAAAATAAATCACAGATTGACAGTTAGAATAATATTTTTAAATGTATTCAGGCTCTTTTAGTCAGCTAATGAAAGAAAGGACAATGGAATACAAATACAATGTGTTAACTTCAGTCAACTTGTTTTTGTTCTTCAGATCAAAATGTATTGCCCTTTCTGTGGCTTCCAATGGCCGACTTTGCCAAGATTGTGCAGTTCATGTGGGCGAGATGTAAGCTTTGTCATAGAGAATGCCCCTAGAACTGCGGGTGATGACCAGGTGTCATGTCAGACTGTGTCCAGAGATAATATTCTCTTACTGTGATTCTCTATATACTGTTCTGTCCATTAAATTATAAGAACTACATTTTGTTCATCTTTTTCTCTCTGTTTCTGGTGTGACAAACAGACTTTGTCACATATAATCACATGTATACTAACCAGGTTATAGTATGACATACAGAACTAAACCACACCAATACATTGCACGTGTTTTTTTTTTTTACATCAACATAGACCTCCCAATACGACCTAACTGTTAAAAGTGGTACGCTTAAATGCCTGTACAACGCTAGTTGTTGTTCTTGTTCTTTTGCTTACTGGATTTGTGCACAAATTGAGATTAAATACATATACTTTTCAACCTGTACCAAAGAGTTAACTTGTTTGTTAATGCTGTTACATTTTTATGTTTAAGATTATATTTGTGGATTCCTAATGACATTTTTCTCTTTTCCCTTCATGCTCAGGAACCGTATTAGATGAAATCACCGAGGCAGGCCTAATCCATAAATATTTCTCAGAAGGCCACACATATGAAGTGATCCTTGATTTTCTTGGAACAAAGCATAACATTTTCCTGAGTCTGAGCACCTTAAAGAGAAGACTAAGGAATGCAGGCCTAACAAGGAGGACAGACTATACACCCATTGGTACTGTGAATCTGTCACACCCAGGGGCGGGCTATGCTTTGACCAAGCCACACCCCCTCTCAACTTCCACCTCGAGGAGGTCCCCAAAGCCAACCCAATGACCAGACAACACGAGAACAAGTAGGTGATAAAACAATCTTTATTTAAATATTTAAAAATAGCTTGGGGAATGGGGAAAGGGCAATTAAAACTAAACTCTGACTCGGCCCTCCAGATGGGCTACGGCCGGGAAGAGGTCAGGGAGCAAGGGGGCCACGGGGATCCGGGGCGTGGGACTCGGGCCCCGGCCTGAGTCTTAGGTATCCGTAGCGCCCTCCTTCTTCCTCCTCTTCGCTGAATACAGCTCACGGTAAGTACTGGTTCACACAGTTCGTTCTCGGGGTGCTCACTCTCTTTCTCTACAGGCAACGGCTGGGACACAAAGGCACAGTTAATTCGGCTTGGTTTTGCTCTCACCTCTTCGCTGATTGCAGCTCACAGTAAGTACTGGTTCACACAGTTCGTTCTCTGGGTGCTCACTCTCTTTCTCTTTCTCCACAGGCAACGGCTGGGACACACAGGCACAGTTAGTTCAGCTTGGTTTTGCTCTCACCTCTTCGCTGATTACAGCTCACAGTAAGTACTGGTTCACACAGTTCGTTTCTTGGGTGCTCACTCTCTTTCTCTTTCTCCACAGGCAGCGGCTGAGACACAAAGGCGCAGTTAATTCGGCTTGGTTTTGCTCTCACCTCTTCGCTGAACTCGGCGTACCGTAAGTACAGGTTTCCTCGGTCTCTCCTCGTGTTACCCACTCTCTCTCCTTTTCTCTCCACAGGTATCAACTTGGGCACAATAGCACAGTTAGTTTGCTTTGAATGGCTCTCACCTCTGGGCTGGACACAGCGTACTGTAAGTACAGGTTTCGCTCTATTTCTCCTCGCGTTATCCACTCTCTCTCCTCCTCTCTACAGGTATCAACTTGGACACAAAGCACAGTTACTCTGCTTTGGATGGCTCTCACCTCTGGGCTGGACACAACGTACTGTAAGTACAGGGTTCGCTCTATTCCTCCTCGTGTTATTCACTCTCTCTCCTTTTCTCTCCACAGGTATCAACTTGGGCACAATAGCACAGTTAGTTTGCTTTGAATGGCTCTCACCTCTGGGCTGAACACAGCGTACTGTAAGTACAGGTTTCCTCTGTTTCTCCTTGTGTTACTCACTCTCTCTTTCCTTTTCTCTCCACAGGTATCAACTTGGGCACAATAGCACAGTTAGTTTGCTTTGAATGGCTCTCACCTCTGGGCTGAACACAGCGTACTGTAAGTACAGGTTTCCTCGGTTCCTCCTTGTGTTACTCCCTCTCTCTTTCCTTTCCTCTCCACAGGTATCAACTTGGACACAAAGCACAGTTACTCTGCTTTGGATGGCTCTCACCTCTGGGCTGGACACAGCGTACCGTGCTATCTCCGGAGATCTGAAGCACGCTCACAACATATACTGTACTGAACTAGGCTAGGACCAGCAGTCTCCTTGTCCTCCCGCGACGAAGTGCGTGAAGGCGGGGGTTTATCTGACAGGACACACGGCAATACACAGCAGCCCACAGCAATATACAGCACCACGTCAAAATTATAGGTTTTCACAGCACGAAGACTCACCCACCACACTCAGTGTACGAAAAGGACACCCGTCTTCCTTCACTTCGCTTGGTTCGGATCTGGCGATGGAATATGCGGCCTAGCTAGTGATGTCGTCGTTGTGACTACTTCAATAAGTATTCCTTCGGCTCTCCCACCACGCTATATTAGGGGTAGGGCCGCCCTCCTCCTCCTGGAGAGATCTACACAACGCCAGGTCAATATACAGGGCACTTTCGACTGGCTCTTAGTACTCACATCAATGCCGCTTCCAATCCCCTTTTTCACGTCGTCTCAGTTCACCGTATAATCCGTTCACTTCTCAACTTTTAAGGTTCGCGATGTCTTCACAATCATACAATTCCAGCCTGAGGGAGAGAGAGAGTTAGACAGCCACCAGCAGCGCACCAAGACGGGCACAACACAGTGCTTCACACACACCAGAAAGAGCTCTCAGACTGTGAAATAACTTGGCCTTAAGTACTGCCTTGTCCAGCGTATCCTCCAATCACCAACCGCTGTCCCTAACTAGGCACAGGTGCATCGAATTCCCTGATTTTCCCTCTTACGGCGCTACCGGAAGCTCCGGTGTTCTGTTTTTCCGGTCCGGGCGGAAACACTTCCGGGCGGAACCAAACTTCCCGAATTTTGGTTCCGCCCCTAAAGATCGTCACCTTGTGACATCCTCCCCCGCCAATCCGTTCTAGTCCCTAGAACGTCCTCGGGCTGTCCACTCCCCATAGCGGGCAGGGGGTCGGCCTCGGTTCTCTCGCTGGGATCGTCTCACTGGTGAATCGGGCTCAGCTTGTTCAGGGGCTGCTTCTGGTTCTCTCGGGGCGATCGGGGGTGGTGCCACCACGGGTCTCCCTGGTACCACAGCCCAACCTTCAATCCAGGGGGCCGCTGGTACAGGTTCCGTGGGGACTTCTTCCACGGCTTCAGGGTAGTTAGGGCATGGGCGAATCATGTTCCGGTGCACCACACGGTCGGGGCCTGACTTCCCTTCTGGCCGGATGGTATAGACCGGCTGTCCCGGCCTCTGCTGCCGGCAGACTACATATGGGGTGGCCTCCCAACGGTCACTCAGTTTCCCCTTCCCCTGCCGCCGATTATCTCTCACCAACACCCTCTCTCCTGGCAGTAGAGGGGCTTCTCTAGCAGTCCGATCATACAACCGCTTACTTTTCTCTCCTGCCGTCTGTATCCTTTTCGACACCTGCTCGTAGGCGAAATGCAAGCGCTGGTGATGGCGCCCCACCCACTCCGTTACACTTGCTTCCTCTTGGTCGGCTGTCACTCCTAGGACCAGGTCAGTAGGCATTCGTATGTGTCTGCCAAACATCAGGTAAGTGGGGGCGTAACCCGTAGTACTATGTATACTGTTGTTATAGGCCTGTAGGAGATTTGGCAATGCACTCACCCAATCGTCCTGCCGTTGTTGGTCCAAGGTCCCCAGCAGCCCCAATAGGGTCTGATTGAATCTCTCACAGCCGCCGTTCCCCTGAGGATGATACGAAGTGGTGTGAGTTTTCGTGCAACCGTACAACTGGCATAGTTCTCTAATTACCCTGGACTCAAAGTTGGCTCCTTGATCGGAGTGCAGAAACTCCGGGCATCCGAACGTCTGGAAGACGGCCCGCCATAAAACTGTAGCGGTGGTGGTTGCAGTCTGGTCGAGGGTGGGGATAGCCCAAGCGTACTTTGTGAACAAATCCGTTATTACCAAGATGTTCTGGTAGCGATCTCGTGGTCGGCCCAGTGTCAAGAAGTCCATAGCCATGATATGAAGGGGGGCCTTCGCATGGATGGGTACCATTGGCGCTCGGACCTCCCGTCTGGACTTAAACAATATGCATCTCGGGCAAGCTTGAATTAGGGCGTGCACCGATGCCTCTAGCCCGGGCCAAAAGAAGAATCTCCTAAGCAGGGACACGGTCCTCTCCTGTCCCTGGTGCCCCAATTGGTTGTGGTACGCCGAAACTAACGCCGTTACCTCATCTGCGGGTACCACGATCTGGCGTACTTCTTCGCCCAACTTCGGGTCACTGACCCTTCTGCACAGAACGCCATCTCTCAGCTCCAGCCTGTCCCATTGCCCCAGCAGCCTCCTCCCAGTATCCGTCTGGGCTAACCTCTCTGCTGGCGTCAGCCGTCGGCCCTGTTCCAGCCATTCTCTTACCAGCCGCACATCTTGATCCCTGGCCTGTCTCTCCCTCCACCGACGGGGATCCCATCCCCAGTTCTCAGGTACGGCCTCTTGTCTGCTGCCTGGTGCCTCTACTGCTCCTACCATATAGCCCTCCTCCGGGCTGGCCCCTCCGGGGCTTTCCGCTTCGGGCAGCCTTGAGAGGACGTCCGCGTTCGTGTGTTCACGCCCTGGTCGGTACTGTAGTTGATAGTCAAAGTTGGCCAGTTGGGCCACCCACCGCTGCTCCACGGCTCCCAGCTTCGCCGTCTGTAAGTGTACTAATGGGTTATTGTCTGTAATGATCGTCACCTTGGCACCCCAGAGGTAGTCTTTAAATTTCTCACTTAGGGCCCACTTCAACGCCAGCAGCTCCAATTTGAAAGAACTATAGTTCGCATCGTTCCTCTCGGCTGGGTGGAGGCTCCGGCTGGCGTACGCGATGACCCTCTCGACTCCGTCCTGCTGTTGAGCCAACACCGCTCCCAGCCCGAGATTGCTGGCATCTGTATACAAAAGGAATGGTTTTGTGAAATCTGCGTATGCCAAGATAGGGGCCTGTAGCAGCTCCTGCTTCAATGTCTGGAACGCCGACTCACAATTTGCATCCCAGTCTACGTTGGGCGACCCCTGGCCCCGGTTACGACCTGTGCCAACCAGCAACTGATTAAGGGGTTTAGCAATTTTTGAAAAGTCCTTTATGAAACGCCTATAGTATCCCACAAATCCTAAAAAGGATCGCACTTGCCTCACTGTCCTCGGGGCCTTCCAGTCCTTCACGGCCGATACCTTTCCAGGATCTACGGACACTCCAGCCGCACTGACCACGTGGCCCAGAAAGTTGACTTCTCTCCGTAGTAAGTGACACTTATTGGGCTGTAGTTTCAATCCGTACTTCTCCATGGCCCGAAAGACTTCCTCGAGGTGCCTCAGGTGTGAATCGAAATCTGGGGAGTAGACAATCACATCATCCAGGTAAACTAATACTGACTCCATTAACTGACCTCCCAAGCACCGCTGCATCAGCCGCTGGAAGGTGGCCGGAGCGTTACAGAGCCCGAAAGGCATCCGGTCCCATTCAAATAGTCCAAACGGGGTTGTAAAGGCAGTCTTCTCCCGGTCTGCTTCGGCCACCTGCACCTGCCAGTAGCCACTGGCCAAATCTAGGGTAGAGTACCATGCCGACTGCGTGAGGCTGGCAAGCGAATCTTCGATCCGTGGCAAAGGGAAAGCGTCTTTCTTAGTCACGAGGTTCAGCTTACGGTAGTCCACGCAGAATCTCCAAGCCCCCGTCTTCTTTTGCACCAGCACTATGGGGGCCGCCCACGGGCTGCTGCTTTCCCTGACAACTCCTTGCTTCAGCATGCCTTGCAGGAGTGTACGTACCTCGGTATACAAAGTGGGCGGAATTGGGCGATACCTCTCCCGGCTGGGCCCTGCATCCCCGGTAGGTATATGATGTTGTACCACCTGGGTGCATCCGTAGTCTTCATCGTGGGTGGCGAACACATGCTGCCATCTCCGAAGGAGGGCCTGTAACTTCTGTGTCTGTGCTTGCTCTAAATCCTCCCCTTGTAATGACTCACCCGCCAGGTGGCTCGGCACACTCCTCTCCATACCACCCCATGGGGTGTCTACTTGTGTCAGGGCCACCTCGATGACAGTGGGGCACACCTGACGAAAACTAATATCCCTCTCTTCCCTTACTTGGTGGGGTGTAACCGTTGTCAGACGGGCTAATCATTGGTGCCGATGTAGTTGCACCGCGTATGGGTGTACATTCCGTATCCTCACGGGGACTCTCCCCCGCCGGACCGTCGCTAGTCCTCGTGCCACTTCCACTTGTGGACAATCCACATGGGGCTCCACCAGCACCCACTCTTCTGGGCCCGCTCTTCGGGGCGGTACTCGCGCCCACACAACAGCCTCACTTTTTGCGGGGACAGACAAAGCAAAACGACACATCACTCTTCCTACCTCTTCCTGTTCTCTGCGGACTTGGCTCATTTGCACCCTTCGACTGTCAGCTACCACACACTCCCACTTGGGCCTCTCTGCAGGTGGTATCTTCGATACGGGCCTAGCCCGAAATAGCTCTTCCCAGCAATCAGCGAGGACATTCATGCCCAACAGGGCTCGATGTGCACCCAGACAATGGTCTTGCACGATAATCACACCTTTCTGGGGGACCATCACTCCGTGAACCTCTAGGTCCGTCAATCGGTAGCCAATATATGGGATGTCGAGGCCGTTTGCGCCCTTCAGAGTAAGCCAGGGGGCCTCCGCCCCTGGTGCCCCTTGTTTCCCAAACACTTCTTCGGATAAACTCTCAGCAAATAACGTCACTTGGGAGCCTGTGTCTACCAGGCATTGAATCTCCTTGCCGCACACTCTCACCTTCGCCACGGGGCTACGCCCAATCATCTGGCTCCTAGAGCCATATCCTCTTCCAGGGTCTTCTCGAGGGGTCCCGGCCACACGACCCACAGTGGCCGGCCGACCTAAAAACCCCCTTCTGACGCCCTGCGGGGCCCACACTGGCGGCTATAGTGACCTGGTTTGCCACAGCGGTTGCAGATGGGTCGCCCTTGCTCGTCCCATTCAAAACGGGGCCGGTTAAAGTGGTCCGGGCGCCTGAACGGCTCTCGGCCTCCCTCGGAGTACACTCGGTCTCGGGGCGCCGGCCGTGGTTCCTCCCGCGCCCGTCCTTGGCGCAATTCTCCTACGAGGGCTTTAGACAGTTCAGACATCTGATCGCGGACATCTTTCAAAAGTTCAGCCTTCAGTGCTTGCTTCCAGTCAGGGCCTCCGGGTTGTGCTGGTGCTACTTCACTGACGGCCGCACACACTGGGGGACCACTCACCTCAGTCTCATCACCTTCCAGGGCCAGTGCCTCTTTCTTCAGATCTTCGAACGTAAGACCCGGGTCCCTTCGAAACTGGATACGTAGGCTCTGTCTCACCGGACCCTCCTTCAACCCCAGAAGAAACTGGTCCCGCAATAGAGTCTCTCCATCTCCCAACCCGTGGTCCCGACGGGTCTGTAGTCGGGCGAATTGCTCTCGCAACCTCAGGGCGAAAGCTCTAATCGGTTGGCGGGGGCCCTGCTTACAATTGAAGAACTGGGAGCGAAGGACAGCTACGGGGGTGTGGTCACCATACTGTTCAGTGAGGAACTGGAACACGGTTTGGGCGTTGGCTCTAACGGCTTCGGGGGCGGCATGCACCTCTCGCCGCGCTTCTCCATCCAGGGAGTTTAACACAAATTGAAGCCGCTGGGCTGCACTAAGGCCCTGTAGGTCGGCCAGGTACTCTAGTTGGGCCTTCCATTCAGACAATCGTACCTCGGATTCTGTCCCCCCATATTTTTGGATCCAGGGGCTCCCCATAAAAACGGGCATGGCACGGGGTTGGGCTGAAGGCCCCGCGTTGTCGGTCATTGGACGACCTTGGTTACTCAACTCGAGGTGGAAACCCTGCCGACTACGCCAAATCTGTCACACCCAGGGGCGGGCTATGCTTTGACCAAGCCACACCCCCTCTCAACTTCCACCTCGAGGAGGTCCCCAAAGCCAACCCAATGACCAGACAACACGAGAACAAGTAGGTGATAAAACAATCTTTATTTAAATATTTAAAAATAGCTTGGGGAATGGGGAAAGGGCAATTAAAACTAAACTCTGACTCGGCCCTCCAGATGGGCTACGGCCGGGAAGAGGTCAGGGAGCAAGGGGGCCACGGGGATCCGGGGCGTGGGACTCGGGCCCCGGCCTGAGTCTTAGGTATCCGTAGCGCCCTCCTTCTTCCTCCTCTTCGCTGAATACAGCTCACGGTAAGTACTGGTTCACACAGTTCGTTCTCGGGGTGCTCACTCTCTTTCTCTACAGGCAACGGCTGGGACACAAAGGCACAGTTAATTCGGCTTGGTTTTGCTCTCACCTCTTCGCTGATTGCAGCTCACAGTAAGTACTGGTTCACACAGTTCGTTCTCTGGGTGCTCACTCTCTTTCTCTTTCTCCACAGGCAACGGCTGGGACACACAGGCACAGTTAGTTCAGCTTGGTTTTGCTCTCACCTCTTCGCTGATTACAGCTCACAGTAAGTACTGGTTCACACAGTTCGTTCCTTGGGTGCTCACTCTCTTTCTCTTTCTCCACAGGCAGCGGCTGAGACACAAAGGCGCAGTTAATTCGGCTTGGTTTTGCTCTCACCTCTTCGCTGAACTCGGCGTACCGTAAGTACAGGTTTCCTCGGTCTCTCCTCGTGTTACCCACTCTCTCTCCTTTTCTCTCCACAGGTATCAACTTGGGCACAATAGCACAGTTAGTTTGCTTTGAATGGCTCTCACCTCTGGGCTGGACACAGCGTACTGTAAGTACAGGTTTCGCTCTATTTCTCCTCGCGTTATCCACTCTCTCTCCTCCTCTCTACAGGTATCAACTTGGACACAAAGCACAGTTACTCTGCTTTGGATGGCTCTCACCTCTGGGCTGGACACAACGTACTGTAAGTACAGGGTTCGCTCTATTCCTCCTCGTGTTATTCACTCTCTCTCCTTTTCTCTCCACAGGTATCAACTTGGGCACAATAGCACAGTTAGTTTGCTTTGAATGGCTCTCACCTCTGGGCTGAACACAGCGTACTGTAAGTACAGGTTTCCTCTGTTTCTCCTTGTGTTACTCACTCTCTCTTTCCTTTTCTCTCCACAGGTATCAACTTGGGCACAATAGCACAGTTAGTTTGCTTTGAATGGCTCTCACCTCTGGGCTGAACACAGCGTACTGTAAGTACAGGTTTCCTCGGTTCCTCCTTGTGTTACTCCCTCTCTCTTTCCTTTCCTCTCCACAGGTATCAACTTGGACACAAAGCACAGTTACTCTGCTTTGGATGGCTCTCACCTCTGGGCTGGACACAGCGTACCGTGCTATCTCCGGAGATCTGAAGCACGCTCACAACATATACTGTACTGAACTAGGCTAGGACCAGCAGTCTCCTTGTCCTCCCGCGACGAAGTGCGTGAAGGCGGGGGTTTATCTGACAGGACACACGGCAATACACAGCAGCCCACAGCAATATACAGCACCACGTCAAAATTATAGGTTTTCACAGCACGAAGACTCACCCACCACACTCAGTGTACGAAAAGGACACCCGTCTTCCTTCACTTCGCTTGGTTCGGATCTGGCGATGGAATATGCGGCCTAGCTAGTGATGTCGTCGTTGTGACTACTTCAATAAGTATTCCTTCGGCTCTCCCACCACGCTATATTAGGGGTAGGGCCGCCCTCCTCCTCCTGGAGAGATCTACACAACGCCAGGTCAATATACAGGGCACTTTCGACTGGCTCTTAGTACTCACATCAATGCCGCTTCCAATCCCCTTTTTCACGTCGTCTCAGTTCACCGTATAATCCGTTCACTTCTCAACCTTTAAGGTTCGCGATGTCTTCACAATCATACAATTCCAGCCTGAGGGAGAGAGAGAGTTAGACAGCCACCAGCAGCGCACCAAGACGGGCACAACACAGTGCTTCACACACACCAGAAAGAGCTCTCAGACTGTGAAATAACTTGGCCTTAAGTACTGCCTTGTCCAGCGTATCCTCCAATCACCAACCGCTGTCCCTAACTAGGCACAGGTGCATCGAATTCCCTGATTTTCCCTCTTACGGCGCTACCGGAAGTTCCGGTGTTCTGTTTTTCCGGGCGGAAACACTTCCGGGCGGAACCAAACTTCCCGAATTTTGGTTCCGCCCCTAAAGATCGTCACCTTGTGACAAATGCAGCTATAACACATGAACACACAGGCTCAGGTCAGCTTTTAGGTTACAGAGCTCTGTGGCAGACATTGCGGCAGAAGTATTTCCTGACGGTTAAAAGGGATGATGTAATGCTCTCAATTCGAAGACCGGATCCTCTGGAGTTCAACTTCGCCATAGACACAGGTTTGTCCGAAGAGGATACTTTACAGCAGGACCAAACCAAGTGTGGCATGTCGATGGGTACGATAAGCTCAAACCATTTGGTGTTGCCATCAGTGGCTGCATTGATGGATTTTCTAGGAAAGTGATGTGGCTCAGAAGTGGCAGCTCTAATAACGACCCAGGGATAATTGCTTACAATTACCTGCAGTGTGTATCAGAGTTCGGACGTCCAGCACGCCTTCGCACAGACTGTGGGACAGAAGATGGCACTATGGTAGCCATTCACTGTGCATTAAGAGCACAGCATACAGATGACTTTGCAGGAGCCCTCAGTCACATGTATGGCACTTCAACTGCAAATCAGCGAATCGACAGTTGGTGGTCCTTTTTCAGAAAGCAAAGGTACAGGCCTTTTAATATTAATTCCAAAACAAAAGTTTTATTAAATTAACTATTTAATCACTTAGTTTTTGTGTGTGTTGACACATGACAGAGGGTTTCAGCAGTCAACAACATGTATTATATAACACTATACTAAAATGTAATGCAAATCTTTTTTTCATGATGCTTTAAAGTTTTTTTTGTACATTATAAATTTTTTTTTTTATAGGAATGCAGTTTAAATAATACCTTTTGTTTGAAACATTTAAAAAAATCAATTCCAAATAACTGTTCAAATTCAAATCCAAATTCAGCACTTAAGTAAAACATTGTGTCTACTTTCATTCCATCATTAGGACTCAGTTTTGGATTGATCTCTTCAGTGACCTGAGAGAGAGACACCTTTTCAATGGCAGCCATGAGCATACGTGCCTTCTACGGTTTGTCTTTTTGAGCCTCGTGCAGAAAGACCTTGATGAATAAAGGGAACTCTGGAATAACCACACCATCCGTCCTGTTCCTCAGTCTTCTTGTCATTCTGGTAAACCAGAAGCCATGTATCACCTGCCTCACAGGTTCATATTTAATCCATGCAATATATGGTTTATGTTCAGAAAAAAATCTGATTTCATTTTCCCTTAAGTTTAATCATTAATGTTCAAAGAAAATGTGATTGATTGCATACAGTATATCTGACACAGAAGTGTATAGTGGAATGTCCCTCACTTGATGATAATTGGATTATTTTAAATCAGAACTAGATCATTGTATAAAAAAGAAATCAGATATTCTTAGATAAAATACATTTACAATGCATGAAGAAAAAATGGGTATTTAATTGATTTGCAAAGTGTCTTTGTAGTAGAAGCAAATGTAATGACCATATTGGACATTGAGGGTCAACCTTTGGCTTATGTCTTCAATTAAAAAAATATAAAACAAAATTGCGTGTTGGGTTATATTCTTAGCATTTGCCGTTTTTATTATACATTTTATTACAGTTTGATGCAAGGGACTGTGGATTCCCAGTGTCACAGGAAGTGATACAAGAGTTTGAGGACATTCTGCCATCACAGCGCAGTCTTTGTGGTGAAACTAATCTCCAAGTTCATTTTTGGGACTTGCAGAGACAGAGTGGGCTCTCTCCACCAGTCACTGGATAACTGCTGTTGAGAATTACCTAACACTTAAAAATATGTCCAGATTTTAAAATCATCAGTTCAAAGAACAACTTTATTTGCTCACTGCATATGTGATCAGAGCGCAGTGGTGATTTGTTGTATGGAGGTGGTTTGTCATTTCTTCTAAACCACATGTAACATAATTGAACCCTGCTTAAATTTTTATGGACCGCACATTATGCAAATGTGGATCTAACTCTTTGTGTATAACACTCATTTAAGGTTCCCTGAACTGACAAACATTTATGTTACTTTATATCTCATTATTTGTTGCAGTGTCAATTTGTCACTTTTATTCTAATTTTAACCATAGATAACAGCTTCCAGGTAGAGCAGATAATCTTGCCAGTAGCTCAGTACTCGGACCTCCTCCTGACGGTTGGTGCTACCAGGCTGACTAAGCTGCACCTGGAAGATGTTCTCCACAGCATCAGCTGTCAGCTTGGTCTCAGTGGAGCACATGAATGGGAAGAAGAGTGAAGGATGCTGTTCCAAGGCTTTGATCAAATCAAGGGTTGCCAATCCCTCTTTGAACCTACAAAAGCTTCCATGTCAAAAAGTTACTATAAGGAGATCATGTGAACAACTACTATAAGATATAGATTTCAATTTTAAAAAGAAATAAACTGACATATTTAGCCTTTATTAGTATAATAAAAAGGTATATGAAGTGCTCATGTTAAAATGTAAAATAACTATTTAACACTGTATTAAAAAATGTTTTACATGTCCACGGAGCAAGTAGAATATTATACGTCTGGAGGGAACATGGTTTCTGTAGATGAAATACCACTGAATGTAATCATCTACTACTTTGTTCTTATCCTCCAGAGTCCTCATGAATCGATAGCAGTCTGCTGTCTGAAGCACGCTGGAGTATTTTTCTGTGAGCTCCTGGAAGTCACTCAGTGATGGAGCAGTCTTTACCTAGCGGGAAATGAAGAAGCAATTAAATGTTTTCATTATTATTATTATTATTACTATTATTATTATGACCAGTTAACAGGCCACATTAGATTTATACAAATAAGTAAGGCTTGGGCTATTCGTAACTTGTTTCAAAAATGGTTTATGACACAGATGTAAAGGAAATGTGATATATGTGATTACAGATAGGATAGATGCAAAAAGAGCAACACTGAACACTAATGTCAGATTCAAAAGAAGGAAATACTGTGATTCACTTCTGTATTGTACATATTTAGATATATGTTGCATATTCATCATTTATGGTCTACCTTCCTGTTCCTGCACAGGTGAATTATTATCATTTTTTTTATTTAAATGATCTGATAAGAATATTTGATTTCAAGCACAAATTAATATATGTCATTGACCTTGGTTTGTAATGGCCACCAAAACATCTGATACTGATGTTGAATTAATTGAATAGATTTTGAGAGATTAAATTAGACACAAACACATGTTTTAACCCTTATGATACTGGATATTAATAATGATAACAGGTTAAAATGAACATTAATAATATTTATTAAAAATATTTCATTCAAAGACTAGGTGTTTGAATTAATACTTACTGCTCATATGAGAGCATACCGTAATTACATTAATGTCAAACATAGCATTTATACAGCAATTAAGATATAGTTTTTGTCAGTTGATGAAAGTAATTTCTTGAAAATGTTTGTAATCCCACCCTAACAAAACCTCAAGAAGGGCCTTCTTGACCTCATCATCAGGTTTGTCCTCAATGGGGGCCTCAATTGTCTTTACTTTTATCAATTAAGTAAAGGAAGAAGTTTGGGGAAAGACAACAAGGCCCTGGACCGCCATGGACAATGGACACTGCAATCATTCTTCCAATGTGGAAATATCCGTCGTCTTCTGCAGCTAAAAATGCCAATATAGCAATGTTAGGACACACTGATTTACAACATCATAAAAACTTCACAAAAAGGATTACCTTTACTATCAAATGAGAGGTATTTGGCATTGTCTTTGCCTTCAAATCCTCTCGTTTTGATGGTGTCCATCAACAGAGTCCGAAATTCTGGAGTAGCCCCCCACTGTCTAAAGCCTCTTCCATCAGCCCAGCATCATCTGTGAATTTCACCATTAAGCTGCAGGTGGGGTCAAACCAGGATCTCCTGAAACCTCTTCAGGCACCATCCCAGACATTCGCCTGGTTAATGTTAAATCTGCTACAGGATGTTTTGTTAAGATTATGTGACAGATTTGACACTATGTCGGCAGCTGTCAGCCCATCAGGTCCATCACTGTAAAATAATAATAATAAAAAACAGTCCACAAACAGCATGAAACTATTCCCACATGGAAAAAACCTATATAAACATATGTTTCAATATAGGTTTTGATATAGGTTTTTAATATATGTGACATATATACAATTGGCCGTTTTCCTATATTATATGTACATATATACACACATATATTTACACATATGTACACATATATATGTGCATACACATACCTATATAGGTACATATATGCACGTATATATGCACCTATATGTTCACCTATAATAGTAAAATTAAAATCCAAAACTGCTAGGCAACATAAATAAAAGTCCAAAATGTACAAATGTACATTATTTATTTACTCAAGCTCAATCAAACAGTACAAAACAAAAAATATAGTACAAGAACAAAAATAAGACAAAAAACCTGCTAGGCAACATAAATATAAGTAAAAAATATAGAAATGTACATTATGTATTTACAAGAACAATCAGATAGTACAAGAACAAAAATAAGACAAAAAACTGAACAAAAAAAAACAAATGATCTTGTTGCTCTTCTCAGCTCCGTGAGCTTCGAATGAATAGATGTCTATCTGCCCTCGGCTGGCTGCCGGCCACTTCTTCAATGTAGTATCTAGAGAAGACAAAAATAAGAAGACATTATTATTATTATACTATAATGCTTCATCAGGAACCCAAAGTGCTTACAGTACATCTGCGATTGGACACACATTTTGGATAAAGGGCTGATCATAATAAAAAGTGTGTCATGTAAACACGTCAGTTGGATGATTCTGATTGTATTCTGTTAAATCTGAAAGATTCTGATTGGAAACATCACCCCCTCCCCCCTTTTTATTTTTAGCAGCATCGTTCTTTCATATGCACATGTCCGTCACGGGGACTGCATTGTTAACAGTCACACGGTCAATCATGTACATCCAAAGCAGAGAAAATTCATGGATAGGAAAAATTTAGCCACTCCTGCGTTTTTTGGTTTGTTTTAAACACAAGTGAAGTACAACTTCTGCAGTTGTTGTAGGGAAATTACCGCTCTGCGGATGTCAAAATGCTATTATTCTGAATAAAGCTTGGTGCATGTTTATGCACGTCATGATTTGACTATTTGTTTCCATGTAAACTGATTCAGATTAATCCCTCAAATATTTAATCTGATGTAAGAAACTTTGCACATGTAAACATATCTACTTGTCAATGGGCTGCACTTTTATAGCATTTTTCTGCACCCAACAGTACCTAAAATACTTTACAATGGCCTCCCATTGACCCATTCACACACACACTCCACCGGCGAGCTGCCATGCAAGGTTTACCCGAAGAGCAATAAGATATGCATTAAATCAAGCAAATCAATTACCGGTATAGACAAAATAAGGCACAAACACAGGACAGAGTGGATTAAGGGTGAATGAGGGGTGAATATGATTATTTATTAACACTTCAGATGACAACAACTAGAGCTATGAGGTATTTGCAACACGTAAGGGTGATTTCCCATACAGGGATTCGACTAGTCCTAGACTAAAATAAATGTAAGAGCTGTCCAAACTGAAAAATCTTGCACTGACATATCTTAAAATACATCAGTCCCCTTTGTTTTGCCTCAAAATGTACACAAGTAATGTTTTTAGAAAGGCATGCTTGTTAAAACTATGTATATTTCCTAATTAAACTAAGGCCTAGTCCTGGTTTAAGATAACCCTGTCCGGGAAACCACCCCTATATGTTCTACAAAATAGAGGACTTCACACCTTACAGTGCAATACACCAGAAATGTGTCTTTAGAAGAGGAAAGGTAGGATCAAGAAGTGAGCAAGTGATGAATTAGTATTATAGGTCCTAAGCAGATACAGTAACAATAATGGGTGCCCTACCTTTTGCAGTCTCCACTGATGCCTAATAAACATTGATACAAGTAGGCTACGGTTAAAGAGGTGAACTTATAAATTCTTAAAAGATGTGTTTTCCCTTCTCAACGCATTATGCATTTACTCACCAATAATGGCTGCCTTTTTAATTTTGTCAAGGGCAACCAGCTGCTCCCCATCCCCTCTGGTTAAGGTTCCCACCTTAAAGTAATATTTCAAAATTATTACCCAGACAGCAAGCAGTTTCGGCCCAGGTCTGGCCCACATCAGATGTGGGCCGGATCTGGGCCAACACTATGTTGCTGTCTGGGTATGAAAGGGGGGTAAACTGAAGGTGGAGAAAGCAAGAGTTTTTTATATACACATCATGTTTTCTTGAAGGGAGGCAGGAGGAAAGGATGATTGTCACTTATAACACTAATTGGCTTCTACAAAGCACACGATTTATACCCATCCTTACTACATATGTTCACCTGTGTTTTCACTGAGGCCTCAGCTGCAGTCTTGTTAGAGAAGAAAAACACTGTTAAACTCTAACAATTTTATGCTTATGGGGCAAGTAAATTACATATTACCACTACTATCCGAACATAAAAATCCCTATAGCTCAGTTGGAGCCTTAAGTAAAATAAGTACAGAAAAATCTGAGGCATAAAAGGGTTACACACACCTGAGGTGTCTCTCGAAAGCACTGTGTCACCATGGGACTCTCTTTAAAGAGCTCAGTCTCCTCTCTGGAGTCTTAGAGAAGAAAGAAACATAGTAAAACTCTTCAACTATTTTTATTCGTCCCAGCAAGCCACTATAGATTCTTATTTACAGGGGGAGCTTGGAAAACATTAAACATGTCAATAAATTAAAGTTACATGCAAAAGTAATCAGCCAAACATCATAAAAATCCATATAGATCTGTTTGAGTAACAAGTAAACTAAATAAATAAATCAAAATGTAAGGGGGTTACTCACCGGTTGCACTTCTCCAAAAGTCGAGGAGGAATCAAGATCCTCCACAGGAGTCCTTCCAGTCTTGTTCATAGAGGACAAATAGTTATTCTCTTCAATAAATTAAAGTGCAAATACATCAAATAATTAACACTATCAATCAGCCCAACATCACAAGTCTCTACAGCTCTGCTTGAAAAACAATTTTATAAAAAGCAATGAAAATCAGAGGAACTTACCTTTTGAGCAATAATGGCGAGGTCACTTTTCATTTGAGGGATTTCTAGAAACAGGTTATATAAAGAAAAACAATAATTACAATCACAGGATCAAAACAGCACCCAGCAACTCCGTGCCCTTACTCTTCGAAAGACATTTCCTGCAGCTGTGAATGCAAGCTACAACCCTCCAAAGCCCATTGATACGGCTCTGCAGAGGAAACCTGGTTGTGAACGCAATTTTCTTTCTCCAATTTCTCCCAAATTCAAATTCCACAGGGTTTTTTTTCTGGATCCAATTGCCTTCTTGAGCCACTGAAGGCAGAGAAGCATCATTTATTCTCATGAACTGTATGTTCTCTAGGCCATGGCTTTTGTTAACCCTCTACGAATTCCTCCAGAAAGAAACAAATAAATATAATTCTAATTTGAATCTTATCAATGGCTAGATGTGCACCCACACTACCACACCAGCTAACAACATAGCATTTATTTTGCCAAACACATGTATCCATCTCCAGAAATAACCCTGCTAATAAATATTAGGAATACTTACGATTGATGATAATGTCATTCAGACGTGCATTTTCATTTTTAAGAGAATGGACTTCATTTCTCAACTTTGGTTGAGTTTCCTTCTCTCCCACATCTGTTCGTCCAGGTGTTTTCTAAATTCAGCAGCTGTCTACGAGAAAGAGACAGAGAGAGGAACAACAGCTAATTGTTATATAACTTCTTTTGTAAAAGGTTGATTCTGATTGGCTGGGAGGATGTTACGAGAGGTGTAAGAGGAAGGTGACAAGAAGTCTAGGGCAGAAATCCCTCCACTTGGTGATATGTAACTGTTGTCCGGCCTCCTGGTGGTTATTCCCTACTTAAAAGAAAGCTACACCGTTTTTTCAATTTTTACTATGTTCTTACCTCAATTTAGAAGAAATTATAAATCCCTGTCTATTTTCAGTGCGTGCAGTGCATCGTGAATGTGTTAGCATTTAGTCTAGCCCATTCATTCCTTAGGATCCACACAGGGATGAATTTAGAAGTCACCAAACACTTCCATGTTTTCCCTATTTAAAGATTGTTACATGAGTAGTTACACCAGTAAGTATAGGGGCACAGAATAAAACGTGGGGATTTTTTTAAGCGGATAAAAAATGAGAACTATATTGTATGGCGGAAGAGCACTTAGTTTGCAGCACTTCGACCTCTGGCGCAGTAACATCATCACTCCTGTGAACTCCCCCCTCTCATTCAAACTCATTGAGAGGAAGAGTGATGTTGTTACTGCGCCAGAGGTTGAAATGCATTTGTCCTTTAAAACATGAAACTTCCACATCTTGTATTTCATGTAATGTATGTATGTAATACACCACACACTGGATGTCATCATTTAGGCTACCTTTTTCTTAGAGGGTGGTACTATGTCCTCTTCATCCCCAATACGCTCCTCCTCTTATCCAGCTGCAGAGCCGCAGCACCACCAGGACCCCGCCGTGAGGACCCCGCCACCAGGACCGGAAGTGAGGGGCGGAGTTATAATTGTCAGAGACCTATGGTAAAGACACAAGCACAGAACCGGAAATGAGGGTCGGAATGTACAGAGCCCCGCACGTCACCTGTAGGAGAAAAAAAATCAATCCGTGGCGACGGTTTTGCAATCCGTCCCCTCAGTTTATAAACCATACTCACGAATTCATAAACTGTTCCCTCGGTTTAACAAATCATGACCACGGATTTCCAATCTGTGCGCTCAGATTTGGTAAACCGTACCCTCGGTTTTTGAATCCGTACCCATGAATTCATTATCCGTGCGCACGCTTTTGCAGTCTGTTTCCTCGGATTTGAAAACCGTACTCACGGATTCATGCAGCAAGCTCCTACGTGTTAACATACAGTTTCAATGAATATTATTATGTGGAAGAGGTTTACAGCAAAGTGTCTTAAGTGATTCTCTATCAAGTCTAGTACGAGGTGGAATACAACGATTTAATAAGAAAGATGTGCAGCAAAATCTTGTTTAATTTGTGATAATCTTAGAACTTGATTATTATTGTACAATAAACCTGGCATTGTGACTGACTCTGGAGTATTTTTTTCCTCTTTTGTAAGTTGTTTTGGATAAAAGCTTCTTATGCATAACCTGTATAATAATATAATAATTATAAGAATAAAAATAAAAAGTTACACCCTCGGATTTGTGTTTTTTTTTTTTTGTGATTTGTGTTTTTTCCTCGGCGCACAATTTTTTTAGCGGATAGGCATTTTCGTCCACACGGATCTGGTGTTTTGGAAGAGTGAAACCGATGTTTTGAAACCGGGTCCCAGAGTGGATATATTTGAAAACGCCGCCGTTTTCAGCCCACGTCTCGCCCCTAGTCAAACACCTCACGTAACAGCAACAAAAACATGAACAAACACTGAACGATTTTATTTTTTATTAACTAAGATTAACACGAATTAATAAATGTATTGTTCCATGTTCGTTTGTGTACCACGTGCAAGGTTCATCAGCAAATCCTTCTTCTTCTTCTTCTTCTTCTTCTTTTAGTTGTTTGGCCGTTCACTCCATAGGAGCATTACCGCCACTTACTGAATATTTTATCCACCTGGGTGATGACTCTGTATTGTTTTAAAAAAATTGAAGGGAGGTGGATACCCCACCCACCCCAAAGGATCAGAGCCCAGGCTTCAGCTGACGCTGCGTGTTCAGCTCCTCCAACTTCCACACTGGGCTCCTCAGCCTTTAAGGCAGGCAGAGGCACCATACATCTCACCCTCAGACCCTGTATTTCTATATCCTGTAGCATAGACCTGTAACCTCCAAAAAGGTTAAAACAGCCCTATATATCTGATTGTCACTTAAACCCTTCCCCAGAAGATCCACAATGCTCACTGGCCTATTTTTAATACTATTAAAAAGACTGTCACGCTGACCATCGTATTTACCACAATTAAAAAGCACATGCTCAACTGTTTCTAAAATATTACATTCGTTACACATCCCACTGTCATGCTTCCCATTTAATGTTAATGTTGAATTTAATCCTGTATGTCCCATTCTTAACCTAGATATCATTACTTCTTCTTTTCTATATCTTCCAAAAAACTGTACTTTTTTCCCTACTGATTTCTCAATACTATAAAACCACCTACTGTACCTGTTCTGCTATTTTCCCATCTTTGTTGCCATTCTTGTATTAATTTCCTATTAATTTCAGATTTTATTTCACTTCTACCCAAAGGGACTTTAACTTCCACCATGTTTTTCTTTAATGCCTCTTTTGCTAATTTATCAGCTATTTCATTCCCTATTATCCCGATATGTGCTGGCACCCAACAAAAATATACAGTTATACCTTCCATTTTCAATCTGTACAATAAAGTATAAATTTCCACTAACAAATCTTCTCTATCACTTTTTGTAGACTTTATACTTTTAAGAGCTGATGAAGAATCTGAGCAAATTAATATTCTGTTTGGCCTAACCTGTTCAACCCATTGTAGTCCTACTATAATTGCAGTTAGCTCAGTAGAGTACACAGACAGTTTGTTACTAAGCCTCAAGCTTATTTCTGTCTTAAAATTTGGAATATACACGCCTATGCCCACTTTTTGCTCAATTGGATCCTTAGATCCGTCTGTGTAAATCTGCACAAAATAATTAAAGTTTTCTCTCATAAAAACATTAACTCTATAACTATTACTGTATATTTCTTCTGCTTTTTCCCGAGCCTCCAATAATCTCATTTCAACAACAGGTTCAGTAATATTCCACACTGCCACACCACTTAATGGCAAGTTAGGACAAATTTCTTCATCCTCTATACCATAATCCTTGACCCACTGTCGATATTTCCAGCAAAAGCTATTTCCTCCATTCTTTTTGTATTCCCAACAGTCATTTAATATTACGCGTGTACAATGATTCTTCTTACCACCTCTTAAGTTAGCCCAATACATCATTGCAAGCTTTTCTCTTCTCAGGTCTAATGGCATTCCCCCATTTCAACCCTGACAGCATCTAGAGGAGTTGATCTTATAGCTCCACAGCAGATTCTAAGCGCTCTAGATTTTATGTTCTCCAGTTTCTTTAACTGAGATTTAGCTGCATCACCATACACTGCACATCCGTAATCTATGCTAGAACGTACTAGGGCTTGATATATACATAACATTGCACTTTTCCTTGCTCCCCATTCATATTTAGTTATTGAGGTCATACAATTTATTACTATTTTGCATTTATTTTCAATTTTCTTAATATGTTGTTTCCAAGTCATCTTCTCATCAAAGATTAAACCAAGATACTTAAACTCTATCACTCTTTCTAACAGTTGATCATATAACTTCAATGTAATCTGTTCAATTTTCTTTTTCCTTGAGAAAACCATATATTGAGTTTTTGATACTGAAAACTTCATTCCCCAGTCTACTGACCATCTTTCAACTTCATTTATAGTTTCTTGTACTCCTTTAATTACATTTCCTATATTCCTACCTCTTTTCCATATAGCACCATCGTCCGCATACAACGCCTTCCCAATGCTTGGTTTAACTTTTTCAAATATATCATTGATCATTAAATTAAATCAAATTGGGCTAATCACGCTTCCTTGTGGGGTACCATTCAGGATACCATATGATGCTGATGTTTCTTCACCTATTCTTACCTGAAATGTACGTTCAAATAAAAAATCTAATATCCAGTTATACATTCTCCCTCCTACACCAATTTTATCTAACTTAATTAACAGTCCTTCCCTCCAATATCAAAGAAAACTGCGACAAGAAACTCCTTCATTATTAGTGCCTTCCTAACCTCATTTTCAAACAATAAAAGAGCATCCATTGTTGTTGTTTTTTCCTAAAACCACACTGAACTGGTGTTAATATTTCTTTCTTTTCCAGAAAATAATTTAACCTTCTTACTAACATTTTCTCCGTTACTTTGCATAATGTAGATGTAAGAGCGATTGGCCTGTAGCTATTAGATTTTGTTGCATCCTTACCTGGTTTCACTACTGGTATTACTATTGCACTTTTCCAATCTTTGGGTAAACAACCTTCCTTCCATATATGATTATATAAATCCAACATTGTTTTAATTGCTATCTCTGGTAAAAAAAAAATTAACATACCATAAGTAATCATGTCTTTCCCTGGAGTTGTATTCTTTGAGTTGTTAATAGCTATTTTTAACTCAAAAGCATTAAAATCCTCATCCATACTATTTTCAGCTACTTGTTTTTTCACATGAACATTCTCATATATTCTGCTTAATTCCTGTCTTCTATTCAAAGATTTGTCACTTAAATTTTCAATACTATGGACTTTAGAAAAAGTTTTAGCTAGGACTTCTGTCTTCTCTTTATTTGTTATGGCCACTTTCCCTTGCTCTTCAATTACAGGAATCTTCTTACAACTATTAACACCATTCATTTTCCTAATCATTCTCCAAACCACATTCATTCCAGTTTCTCTGCCAATTGTATTACAGAATTCCTGCCAAGCCTTTCTCTTTGCGCTTTTAATTACCTTCCTTGCAGTAGCCCTTTTTTTCTGATATTCTATTACGGTATCTTGAGTTATTACTCTTTTTAAAATCCGGAATGCCTTATTCCTCTCTTTCACTGCCACTAAGCAGTCTTCAGACCACCATAGCACATTTTTCTTTTTCTTTCCATTACCTGTTATTTAAGGTATAGTCTGATTTGCTGCAGAAATTATTCCTCGTACTACCTTATTATATTTCTCTTCAATATTTCCTTCCATCTTAATATTTCTGAAATTTTCTTCACACAACATATAAAACTCCTCCTAATTTGCCTGCCTAAATCCCCATCTTGCAAATTGACCCATATTTTCCTTTTGAACTGTACTCTGGATCTCACATATTACGGGCCAATTATCGCTGCCCAAGTTATCGTCAAGTACACTCCAAGTACACTTACCAGCTAAAGCTGCTGACATTATTGTTAGATCCAAACATGACATACCACCTCTTACTATATCCATTCTTGTTGGTTTCCCATCATTCAAGCACACAAGTGAGTTTTCTTCCATAAATTCTTCTATGATTACCCCATTGTTATCTGTATTTTTACTACCCCAAAGACCATTATGTGCATTAAAATCCCCACATATGATAAATTTGCCCTGAATATTACCCATCATTTCTTTTAATATAGCATTACTTATTTCTTTACATGGATTGTAGAAATTTGTAATTCTGATTCCTTCATGTTTTCCCAATACTTCTATGTTTACACATTCTAAACTTTTACTTGTGAATACTCTTTCATATGCTATGCTCTCTTTAATAAATGTTGCACATCCTCCACCTCTTCCATCTTCTCTGTCTTTCCTTTCAACTACATATCCATTAATCTTAAAATCCAAGGAGCTATTTAACCATGTCTCCTGAATACACATGATGTCTGGCACTTTTCCCATTTCAACGATATGTTTTTTAAAACCTTGCCCATTTGATATTAAGCTCCTGGCGTTCCAATGTAGTAATAGGAAAGACATTATATACCTAAGTATTTTTCTGAGTCATATCCAAAGCAACATTTCCTTCCTTAGCTTTCAAAATCTCATGGACCTCCTCTGCTGTAACACCTGCTAACTTCAGAAATTTATTAGCAACACATAATACCCAACAATAATAATAAACAATAATCTTTATCTTATCTGACTTCCTTTCCACTTGCGAGGTACCATTAAACACCGCACAAATAAAAGCCACAAAATCAATTTTGTTCATCACAACATGTTGATCTGGTTTATTTCTCACATCATTTACATCATTCTGAGGAAGAGATTCTGCCATAGTTCCTTGCACATTAGTCCTTTTTGTTTCTATTTCTATCTGTTTATTTTTTGTACTTCACGGGCTTCTTGTTGTACTGGGCATCCTGCATATGCTGCACTGTGTCTTCCTCCGCAATTACATTAACATTTTATCTCTACACCCTCCTCACACTTTCCATAATTATGTTCTCCTCCACATTTTGCACAACGCATTTTCCCTTTACAGACACTAGCAGTATGTCCCATGCGTTGACATTTGAAGCACCTTAATGGCGGAGGTATATACTCTCTCATTGAGAAGCTTACAAATCCTAGTTTTACTCTTATCGGCAGATTATTCCCTTCAAACTGTATCGTCACGCTCATGCTTTCACATTTTTTATTGTCTTTCCACATCTGTAGCCTTCTAGCAGAAATGACTGTGCCTCCACTCAGACTGCCTTTGATATCATCCATACTTACATTAAGAGGTACTCCCGAAATAACACCTTGAACTTTATAGCCTATTTCTGTGCACTTTATCCGTGCCCCTGCTAGCATTTTCATTGTCATTATCCTTCTGCTTCTGATCCACGCATTTAATCATTATTCTTCCATTGCTAAGACAAGATACAGCTTTCACTACTTTTATCTCTTTCTCGATTATTTTCGATAATTTGACAGGATGGGCTTGCTGTTCTGTCTGCTTAACAAACGTAATAATTACTTTGATTTCTTTTCCTGACATCTCTTTAATAGCTTCACTTCTCATATGTTTTGTTTGTTCCCAATCAGATCCATCACCCAAACTACTCTTTTTTTTTCCTTTTATTGTATCTTACTTCCTAAAACTCCATATCTTGACCATTATCATCATTTGAGGTGTCTCCCCACTCTGCTCCTCCTTCCGCCATTTTTCCGCCACGCTGCTGCGGGCCCATCAGCAAATCCATGTCTTCTTCTCCGTTTTAAGTGTATCTCTGTGGCAGAATTACAGCGCCACATGCTGGTCTGGCATGTATACTACATCGGTTTCGTGTGGACGCGGATATTTCTTGAGATGAGGGTAAAAAAGATCCACGGTCCGTCTCCGTGTGGACGGGGCCAAAGAAGTAACGGGTACTTACGGTTATGGATAGAAATGTAGCGGAGTAAAGAGTACAATATTTGCCTCTCAAATGTAGTTGAGTAAAGTCATGAGTACTCCCCAAAAATGATACTCGAGTAAAGTACAGATCCCTCAAAATTGTACTTAAGTACTGTCCGGCTCTGTATATCATGTTAATATATAGTTAAATTCCATAAAATGCCAATTACATGTGATACTAATTTCACGTGTTCGCACATACATAAGTTCTTGCATAATTTTTTTCGTTAATTCTTTTTGCCTTGATAATAGAAAATATGAGTTATCTCAAAAATGATATATGAGCTACATCAGGGCCGACCAATTTGCTGCCCTAGGCAAGATTTTACCTGGCGCCCCATGCATCACAGCCCATTTCACCCTGTCATTGTGTTCATGATTTAGCATATATATATATATATATATATATATATATATATATATATATATATATATATATATACATACACACACACAATCACACACACACATTACAGCAGAACTGTTTCCAACACTCATAATAAATCATCATATTAGAATGATTTCTAAAGGATCATGTGATAGACTGGATGTCACATGTGACACTGAAGAATGGAGTAATGATGCTGAAAATTCAGCTTTGCATCACAGAAATAAATGATAATTTAAAGTATAATAAATTGAAAACAAATTATTTTAAATTGTAATAATATATCACAATATTACATTTTTTCTGTATTTTTGATCAAATAAATGCAGGCTTGATGAGCAGAAGAAACTTCTTTCAAAAACATTAAAAATAGTAATGTTTCCAAACTTTTGGCCTGTACTGTATCCCCCCAAAACTGCACAACTGTAGAGTAAAACATTAATAAAAAAGTGATAATAAAAAATGCGTCTTAAAACTGACATGATTGTACAAAATCACAGTCTGGGGACTCAGAACTCAGAACAACTGCTAACATTAAGTTTAAGGTAAAAATAACTGCCATGAAATTATAGTATCTTACTCCTATGCAATAAATTGTTCTTTCACTACATCTCTTTACGTCTGTCTTTATCCTCTTCTCTTCTTTTTGGCACTATATCTATCGCAGACTATGCTCATTAATAATGTGTCATGTAAATTCGGCCTTCCGTCACAATCAGG
Source organism: Carassius auratus (assembly GCF_003368295.1). Classification (NCBI taxonomy): domain Eukaryota; kingdom Metazoa; phylum Chordata; class Actinopteri; order Cypriniformes; family Cyprinidae; genus Carassius; species Carassius auratus. Next base: position 58,152 of record NW_020528717.1, read on the forward strand.
AAACTTTCACCGTGTCTAGAACTGGCGCGAGCTGCCAGGCCCGTTTCTACGAGCTGTGTGTTAACAAAAGCAGTGCTGTCTACATTGGATGCGGTGTCGGGCACGCTACACAACGTAAGTTATGACTATAACTATGGATCTATGAGACCGAATGATGACCGTCACCACGGTCTTACCTTGAATGACGCCATTCTGCCAGCTCTCCTCGAGACCTAATGTAAACAATGTCAGGAGACTAACCCCTAGTGGTTGGTTCCCTATAAAACATCCGGATGAACCGAACACTTCCTCTTGCCTGGAACGCCTCAGTTCATCCCGAGTGACAAGAAATGGTGACGGTCATCATTCGGTCTCATAGATCCATAGTTATAGTCATAACTTACGATCTATTTCGACCTCACTCAGACCGTCACCACGGTCTTACCTTGGATGACTAGTGCCATCAAGGTCACGAGGGAATGTAAGCCTCTCCTTCTTTACATCCCTGCTTAGCGGCCGAGAGCAGAATTGTGGACCCAAGCGTAACTGGGTCCGCCACATTGACCCTGTAATACTGGGCAAGGTGAGCTCCATGATGCCGCTGCACATATGTCCGTTAGTGCCACCCCCTTCAGTGCTGCCCAGGATGTGGCAAGACTCCTGGTAGAATGAGCTACCAGGTTCCCTGGGACTGGTAAGCTCTGACTGGAGTATGTGTGTGCAATAGTGTCTACTATCCAATGTGATAGGCGCTGTTTTGAGGCTGGTTTTCCGATACTTTTCTTATCGAAACACAAAAACAACTGAGTGTGTAAATGTCGTAACGACTGTGTCCGCTCAATGTATGTGCGAAGTGCTCGAACTGGACATAAGGTAGCAAGATCAAGTTCTGTACAAGAGAGATCAGGATCAGGTTGAAACGCTGCAAGTTCGATTACTTGATTGATCGTGCAAGTATTAAGAACTTTAGGCAGGAAAGCCGGGTTCGGCCAGAGAGAGACCCCTGAATAGTTTGCCTTCCATCTCAGACAGTCTTCACTTACTGCTAACGAATGTAACTCACCCACTCTCTTTGCTGAACAGATAGCAAGAAGAAAAACTGTTTTCCACGTCAGTGATTTAAGATCCGTCTGGGCCAATGGTTCAAATGGGGCTCTAGTCAATGACTGAAGAACCATGGGAAGATCCCAGGATGGTGATCTCAGCCTTTTGTCTGGATAGAGGCGACGTGCACCTTTGAGAAATTGAGTAACCAACATGTGTTTACCAACTGATAAACCTTCCACAATACTGTGGAAATGGGAAATAGCCGCCACATAAACTCGTACGGTATTGACTTTTTTTCCTGAGTCTAAAAGTGACTGAAGAAAGCATAAAATGGAATCGAGACCACAATTCATGGGGTCCAAGTTTTTGTCCTGACACCAGTTAGAGAACACACGCCACTTACTCGAGTAGTTATCCCAAGTGGAAGGCGCTTTAGCATTGTTTATGGTTCTCCTTACTGCCTCCTCTAGCTGACAAGAGAGGGGCTCAGTAGGGGCCAAACCCAGAGTTGTAATGTGGCTGGGTTTGGGTGCCAGATCTGTCCCTCCACTTGAGAGAGAAGGTCTTTTCTGGTTGGTAGTGGCCATGGATGGCCCTGTACCAGACGTAGGAGAAGTGGGAACCAATGTCTCTTTGGCCATTTCGGGGCGATCAGTAAGATCTTGCAACATCCCAGATCCACCCTTTTGAGCACATGAGGAATCAATGTTAGGGGAGGAAAAGCATATAATAAACCTCCCGGCCACTCGTGAGACAGTGCATCCAGTCCCAAAGGCCCTCCTTGGCCACTCAGAGAGAACCACATCTTGCAATGGGTTGTCTCGGCTGATGCAAACAGGTCGGTGTGGGCTCTCCCAAACCGGGTCCAAATGAGATGCACCACCTCCGGGTGTAATCGCCATTCCCCTGGGAGAGGTCCAGTTCGGGAGAGGAGATCCGCTGCCCGGTTCACTTTTCCGGGTATGTAAATTGCCCTGAGAGAGGCGAGTCTCGGGTGAGCCCAAATCAGAAGTCTCCTGGTTTCCTGGAGGCAGCGCAATGACCTGGTGCCTCCTTGGTGATTGATGTAATAAACTGCCGACATATTGCCGGTTCTTACAAGGACATGCCTGTCCTGTAGGAACGGAATCAAGTGTCTCAAAGACAGATAGATTGCTCTCAGCTCCAGCACATTGATGTGTTCCATAGTCCATGGGAACATCCATGAGCCTCTGACTGATCTTCCTTGCCAGACAGCCCCCCAACCTTTCAGAGAAGCATCGGTTGTCACCACCATTCTCCTCGCTGGTATATTTCCCAGAGGAACACCTTGACCCAACCTGCTGCTGCTTATCCATGGACGCAGAGCCTGAACACATTTCTGTGTGACTTTCAACTTCACTCGCCTGTGTAATTTTGGGTGGAGTTGAAATTTGTTGATCCACCATTGCAATGGTCGTGCTTTGAGCAGTCCCAGAGGCACTACCTTTATTGCTGCCGATATCATCCCCAGTAATCTTTGGAACTGTGCCAACTCCATCCGCTTGCCTAAGCGGAAAGATAGTGCCAGGGCAGATAACCTTGCTACCCTCTGTGGGGACAGATATGCGGTCATTGTTAAGGTGTTCAAAACTAACCCTACAAATACGGTCTCTTGCCGTGGTTCGACATTGCTTTTTTTGAGATTCATGCGGAACCCAAGCTCTTGTACATGGTTGATAACAGCCTCTGTATCTCTTAGAACCTTGTGACGGCTTGGTGCACAGATTAGCCAGTCGTCCAGGTATGGGAGGATCTTTATACCCACTGCCTGAAGAGGGTAAAGAACGGCTGACACCACCCTGGTAAATACACGGGGAGAGAGGGAAAGGCCAAAGGGAAGGACCTCGAATTGATATGCTTGGCCTTGAAAAGCAAAGCGAAGGAACTTCCTGTGATCTGGATGAATGGGCACATGAAAGTATGCATCTTTGAGGTCTAGTGTTGTAAACCACTCGTTTGGCTCTATAACCTCCAAGATTTGGGCGGTGGTCAGCATCTTGAATGGCAATACTTTTATGTATGCATTCAGACGTCTTAGGTCTAAAATGGGTCGGAGACCACCATCTTTTTTGGGCACAAGGAAATAGTTCGAATAAAACCCAGTGTGCTGTTCGTAGGGTTGTAGCTGAGTAATTGCCTTCTTTCCAAGAAGTGTTGTTATTTCTTTGGATAAAATTTCTGCCTGGACTGCGTCTTTGACCACAGTTAAGTGAATCCCTGAAAACGAAGGAGGTCGTTGCCGGAACTGGATTCTGTATCCGCTTTTTATCATAGCGAGTACCCAACGATCTGAGATTTTCCTCTCCCAGCTGTCCAGGCATAGCTGGGAGCAGATTCCGGCAGCTCTTCCAGGATTGCTACGCAGTTCCCCCATAGGGGCCTGAGCCCCTGGGGTTTCGCTTCTTTTGTGGTGCATCTATAACTGATGTACGAGACCGAGCCATTTGGGAATGCCGTGGTGCTTGTCTGGCACTTTGGCTGCTATCAAACCTCTGAGAATGGGTATTTTGTCTTCTGTTGAACTCCCATGGTCCTGACCGACTAAAATGGGGATGATGAGGGGGCTGAAAGCCTCGATATGACTGTCTAGCTGCCTTAGCGGGACCAAATGTGCGTTGCACTGATTCTCTTCTCTTCCGCGCTTGCTCAGCTTTATCAAGTGTCGTCTGAGAGTCTGGGTGAAACACACGGCCTGGTGTGACGGGCATGTATGTCAGTTCCTTCCTGATAGTATCAGGTAGGGAAGTCTGTGCTAACCAAATCTGTCTACGAGAAAGGATTGCAGATGACATAGAAGCCCCAATGTCTCTAGTGAGCTGGGCGTGCGTAACCAGGGCTGCATCGACCAAACCCATAATGTCCCGATCTTCCGGATTTATAAGTTTCCGTAAAGAAGCCAGAATTATGGCTAAGGCATTACCAGATCGGGCTGCACGTGTGGCTGAGTTGTAGGTTCGACACACTAGGTTATCGGTCTTCTCACACTCTTTCCGGGGACAGCGTGGGTCATCAGTCACCCGGTCTAGACCCAAGGATGTTAAAGATGCCATTTCACGTTCCACCGCTGGCATACCACCCATGCCGGTTTCTGCAGCATACTGCATATTAGCAAAGCGTCTGCAACCAGTATTGAACTGGGGGGCAGCTCTGGGATGATTCCATGCTTTGCTTAGCATTTGTGAATAGTCCTCAGTAACAGGAATCGAAACAGATGGTTGAGACTGGGAGACCCCAGCCCACACACCTTGCACCACTGGTGTCGTTGATGCCTCAGCCTGGGTTTCCAAACCTAGAATTCTTGCAGCACTAAGAATTCTGTTAAAAATGTCAGGTTGGTTACTGTCTCCATCAATAGCAGAAGACCTGGACTCATCTCCTTGATCTTCCTCACTCACATCCTGATCATTACTACCAAAAAGAGAGTCATGAGCATGAAGAGAAATTGTGTCAGGAATGTTACCTCTTCCGCCCTGATTTGGAGGAATATCATCCTCAGAAACAACAGATGAAACTGCATGTTGTTGTCCACCTAACCCCCTATCGTGGGGTCTAAAATTATCCATTTTCCCAGCCAAATCCCGTAAAGTTGCTAGAATTTGCAATCTTGGTGTCAACTTGAGATTCTGAAGCCCTTGACCTTCTTCCATCAGAGCAGCTAGGTCCATCATGGACTTCAACAGGAGAATGTTCCCTTCTCCATTTAAGAGAGCGTGTATCAACCACTGATCTTGATGCACCTCTATCATGAGCTGGCCATTTAAAAAGGCTAGCTCTCTGCACCCTCTCTTGTAGGGAGAACTCAGCTGCAGCCGGGCATGGTTTTCCAATGTCCTCCAGTAAATGGGCTATACCCAGACATGATGGACACTCGCGATGTCCATCCCGAGGATGCATAGTAGCACGACAATAATGGCACAGAGGTTGACTCATGATTGTTAGACAGCTGCGTACAGTTGTAGCTCAGATAACACATAGGAATACTCCTGCGCACAGGAGTTTGCCAATGATATGTAAATGTGTGTATACACAATCAAAATTATACATATATATCTACTTAATTTCACCGCTGCGAACAGTGGAGACAGTGTGATAACTAAATTCCTTGATTCCAAATTTTTTTTTTTTTTTTTTTTATTTTTTTTTTTTTTTTTTTTAATGCAACACCTATCTATGCGCGAACGCACAGATGAAGACAGGTGACCGAGTCCCCTCCGCTGCGAACAGCAGATCACCAGGTAAACAAAAAAACCTCCTTTCAACTGATGTGAATATAGAGCAAAAAGTTACTCACCACATCCGTACGCTTCTTAAGCGTCGGAATACAATCCCTGAAAATATAGAAGAAAAAGGAAAGAAATACCGCAATCCTCAGGGGCACCAGGCGCCTGCACTATAGTGACGGATTGAATGGGTACAGATTTCCAAATAACAGCGTATACACGCGGATTTCCTCCAAACCGGTCTCTAGAGAGGCGAGAAAGGCAAAGAGGAAGTGTTCGGTTCATCCGGATGTTTTATAGGGAACCAACCACTAGGGGTCAGTCACCTGACATTGTTTACATTAGGTCTCGAGGAGAGCTGGCAGAATGGCGTCATTCAAGGTAAGACCGTGGTGACGATCTGAGTGAGGTCGAAATAGATCAAATTACCAACAACTGATCGTGCGCGCGCTCTGTTTCTGACGCACTTCAAGCACTCGATGGGCGGGGGAAGATTGAAGAGCCAGACTTTTTTTTTTTTTTTGCTTTATTTGGTAGTATTTCGAATTAATGTTTTTTAAATAGTAGCCTATTATAAAAAAAATATATGTAAAAAAAAAAAAAAAAATCACTCGTTCACTCATTCTGGCGCCCCTATGGATGAGTGGCGCCCTTAGCATTTGCCTATACCGCCTATGCCGCGGGCCGGCCCTGAGCTACATGAGCTATATAGAAGACATATCTTGTATGTATAGGGCTTATATGTGGAAGAAGCAATACAGGAGACCTATATTTCCTGTAGGTGCACATATACGAAAAATAAAGCCTCAACAAGTGTTGACTTTTCCCAACACCACAGCAGTAATGACTTTATGAACTACTTTACTTCTAAAATCGATACTATTAGAGATAAAATTGCAACCATTCAGCCGTCGGCTACAGTTTCGCATCAGACAGTGCACTATAGACCCCCTGAGGAACAGTTCCACTCATTCTCTACTATAGGAGAGGAAGAATTGTATAAACTTGTTAAATCATCTAAACTTACAACATGTATGTTAGACCCTATACCATCTAAGCTCTTAAAAGAGGTGCTTCCAGAAGTCATAGGTCCTCTTCTGACTATTATTAATTCCTCATTGTCATTAGGATATGTCCCCAAAACCTTCAAACTGGCTGTTATTAAGCCTCTCATAAAAAAGCCACAACTTGACCCCAGAGAACTAGTTAATTATAGACCAATCTCGAATCTCCCTTTTCTGTCCAAGATACTAGAAAAGGTGGTATCCTCACAATTATATTCCTTCTTAGAGAAAAATGGTATATGTGAGGATTTCCAGTCAGGATTTAGACCGTATCATAGTACTGAAACTGCTCTCCTTAGAGTTACAAATGATCTGCTCTTATCATCTGATCGTGGGTGTATCTCTCTATTAGTTTTATTGGATCTTAGTGCTGCGTTTGACACAATTGACCACAACATTCTTTTGCATAGACTTGAACACTTTGTTGGCATCAGTGGAAGTGCATTAGCATGGTTTAAATCGTACTTATATGACCGCCATCAGTTCGTAGCAGTGAATGAAGATGTATCATATCGATCACAAGTGCAGTATGGAGTACCTCAAGGCTCAGTTCTAGGGCCGCTACTCTTCACGCTTTATATGTTACCCTTGGGAGATATCATCAGGAAACATGGTGTTAGCTTTCACTGTTATGCTGATGATACGCAGCTCTATATTTCCTCGCAGCCCGGTGAAACACACCAATTTGAAAAACTAATGGATTGTATAGTCGATATAAAAAATTGGATGACGAGTAATTTCTTACTGCTAAATTCAGAAAAAACAGAGGTGTTAATCATAGGGCCTAAAAACTCTACTTGTAATAACCTAGAACACTGTCTAAGACTTGATGGTTGCTCTGTCAATTCTTCGTCATCAGTTAGGAACCTAGGTGTGCTACTTGATCGCAATCTTTCCTTAGAAAGCCACGTTTCTAGCATTTGTAAAACTGCATTTTTCCATCTCAAAAATATATCTAAATTACAGCCTATGCTCTCAATGTCAAATGCAGAAATGTTAATCCATGCATTTATGACTTCAAGGTTAGACTATTGTAATGCTTTATTGGGTGGTTGTTCTGCACGCTTGGTAAACAAACTACAGCTAGTCCAAAATGCAGCAGCAAGAGTTCTTACTAGAACCAGGAAATATGACCATATTAGCCCGGTCCTGTCCACACTGCACTGGCTCCCTATCAAACATCGTATAGATTTTAAAATATTGCTTATTACTTATAAAGCCCTGAATGGTTTAGCACCTCAGTATTTGAATGAGCTCCTTTTACATTATACTCCTCTACGTCCGCTACGTTCTCAAAACTCAGGCAATTTGATAATACCTAGAATATCAAAATCAACTGCGGGCGGCAGATCCTTTTCCTATTTGGCGCCTAAACTCTGGAATAACCTACCTAACATTGTTCGGGAGGCAGACACACTCTTGCAGTTTAAATCTAGATTAAAGACCCATCTCTTTAACCTGGCATACACATAACATACTAATATGCTTTTAATATCCAAATCCGTTAAAGGATTTTTAGGCTGCATTAATTAGGTAAACTGGAACCGGAAACACTTCACATAACACCGTACTTTCTACATCATTAGAAGAATGGCATCTACGCTAATATTTGTCTGTTTCTCTCTTGTTTCCGAGGTCACCGTGGCCACCAGATCCAGTCTGTGTCCAGATCAGAGGGTCACTGCAGTCACCCGGATCCAGTACGTATCCAGACCAGATGGTGGATCAGCACCTAGAAAGGACATCTACTGCCCCGAAAGACAGCGGAGACCAGGACAACTAGAGCCCCAGATACAGATCCCCTGTAAAGACCTTGTCTCAGAGGAGCACCAGGACAAGACCACAGGAAACAGATGATTCTTCTGCACAATCTGACTTTGCTGCAGCCTGGAATTGAACTACTGGTTCCGTCTGGTCAGAGGAGAACTGGCCCCCCAACTGAGCCTGGTTTCTCCCAAGGTTTTTTTCTCCATTCTGTCACCGATGGAGTTTCGGTTCCTTGCCGCTGTCGCCTCTGGCTTGCTTAGTTGGGGTCACTTCATCTACAGCGATATCATTGACTTGATTGCAAATTAAAACAGACACTATTTCAACTGAACAGAGATGACATAACTGAATTCAATGATGAACTGCCTTTAACTATCATTTTGCATTATTGAGACACTGTTTTCCAAATGAATGTTGTTCAGTGCTTTGGCGCAATGTATTTTGTTTAAAGCACTATATAAATAAAGGTGATTGATTGATTGATTGATATGCACCTCAATTTTGCCTATATGTGGCATATATACGTATATATGCAGCATATATGTGCATATACACTGCATATAGGTTTCATATATGCGCATATATCCACGTATAGGTTCTTTCCATGTGGGTACAAATTCAGTTGACACGTGAACTTGACATAACAAAACCTTAATATTTATTTTTCTTCTGACAATAAATTTATTTAGTGTCTCTTACCTGACTCATGAACTTGACAAGATGGCGCTGTTTCTCCCGTGAAGTCACTCAGGCTCGTGCACGTGCAGAATGATCTCAGTGTTGGCTGGATTAGTTTTTATTAATTTAGTCAACATTAGCATAACTCACTGTTGACTGGATTTGAAAATAACCGTTCATTCAACGTTTTTTAAATCTATTTGTGTAATATAATATGTCCTCTCAACTAAATCCAAGCTATAAAATTGGCTCAACTTAAATATTTTTGACCTTCCAATATTTTGTTAATTGGATTTTTTACAGTGTGGGTTACTAACATTCTTTAACACATTTTCTTTTGTGTTCAACAAAAGAGAGAAACTCATTCAGAAAGAGAAAAGGGTGTCAGGGACATATTCGCACAAAACATGTATAGGTTACAAATAAATGTCATGGTGATGTAGTTTTCCTGCTAGAAAACAATAAAAACAGCATTCACCTGGTAGATGTGTGTTGAATGAAAAACTTTCTTTTCTCAAAATGAATAAATAAAAGTAAAATAAATATAAATAACTCTAAAATGACCATCACACGTCTGTCATCTTCATGTTGAACGATCCGCTCTGGTTTCTCTAACTCTGTCAAATCCTTGAGAGGGAGTGAAAGGTGACGAGTAGAGATTGGTAGCTGCTGTCTCATGAAACCCCAGACCTCCAGACAGAGCTCTTTCACTTTGGACACAGTATTACAGTCATTTTACAATCAAACACATGATCATGATGATGATTGTGGAAAAACAAACTGAGATTTAATATATTTAAGGAAAGACCTTACCTTGGCCATTGGTCTGTGCACAACACATATTCATCATTCCTGTCTTTCAGAAATACATTATTATAGACAACAATGCAATTACTAATTATTATAGACAGCCGCTTAATTTTATTCCTGAATGAAGCATTTTGAATGAATTAATTGAATAAAAAGCTCCTTTATTAACACAATGACTTACTTTCATAATTTAAGCATCATTTCATTGATTAATTTCATTCATATTTCTGTATTAAAAATATTGCATAAAACAACCTCATTTCATTATACATTTGTAATTGTTGTGTAAATGCACCTTCAGCCGTCTGATCAGCATTAAACTGTAAATACATCTAAAATCATCTTCAGACGCAGCTTCTATATCTCTGAATACTGATTTAACTGGTAAGAATTTAACATTAAAGATGACATACAAAAGGTAAAAAGTAAAAATAATAAATAAATATATAAACTGAAAATCAGTTGCCCCTTATGGGAAAGTTCATTTCTGACACTGATGACACTGGCTTATTGTTCAAAGTGTTATTTCAGGGTTTGGATATGTTCTTATAACTCAAACAAGTTCACCTTCAAATCATGACGTCAAATTCACATTTCACTAAATTCAATCACTGAAACAAGCATTTTGATGAACAAATAGTCCCATCCCAGTTGAATAACATATGATTTCATGAATTTCTAGAAAGTGCTCTGTTAATAAAAAAAATATATATAATTAAACTCTTCATATCTGTCATATTATTTAAGTTCCTCCTTTGTCTAAAACACAGTGTAGTTGAACACAAAATTAAGACTGTATGTTCACATAAATTGATAGAGGTCAGTGCTTCACTACAATACATTCTCCCCGCGCTGCAGTGTGTTGAGCAGCTTTGCTACACAGATTTTGATAGTTAGCTATAGATCAGACTGTGTGCCAAAGCACCAAAGCCTCTGCCTCATTATGGTTAAGCCATTCATAATCTGGCTGTTTAATGAAGAGAAAGAGATCAAATGTAGTAGAAATAAACATGTTAAGAATCAACAGAAGCAGAGGACAATTATTATGAAATAAGTGCCATTTTTCAGATTTCAATAGGGCTTGGGCGTCGTGACATCATTACTTGGCGTGGCCACCACGTTGACAGCCTCCTTTACTGCTACTCGGACTACTGTGCAGTGTTTAGACATACTCCCTCTCATCCGTGTGTCTTAATTTGATTAATTAAAAATCTATTTCAACCATGGTAAACCGTTGCTGTATTGTGGGTTGTAATAGCGCAACACATAATCGCCATGGGGAAAATAAAATGAGAATGGATTAACTTTACAACGCTTTCCTGCTTGGAGGCGCGACCACGGAGACCATTAACATCTGAATATTAATTTATATAGCTTAAGTCAACATTGAAAATAAGGGAAATTTCTCGGGTTACTCATCCAAAATACGGGAAATTTCAACATTCATCTTTTTGTTGCTATCCCTCTGCTGACAGCAAAAAGTCGTACTACAAAACTGCTGCATTAACTAACGTTAAGCGATTTGTGAAGCTAGGTCTAACGTGACTTTAGTTACAGATTGGCGTGAAATCGTGCTCTCACAACAACCACGCTATCTTAAAAAGCCCAACATCACGCAGAAGTATAAATTGGCCTTAAGGTTGCTCTCAAGTAAGCAAACGATGCTTTGAAAACATGTTTCGCTGGAAGGGCAAGGGGTAGCAACAGGACAACAGTACAGAGACTGACAGGTCCGATCGAAGGGCTTACGGGATATTTTACAGGAAAATACTAAAACGGGAAGACAGCGGGAAAAGAGCTCAAATACGTGAGAATCCCGGATAAAAACGGGAGGGTTGACAGCTTCTAACTACACTTTTGTTAAAAGTAATTACATGTGTGAATGGTTGTTAGCACTAATGTTTACCAAACTAGCAACTAGGTGTAGCACAGCTTACCTTTGTCCAGATTACTGTAACGTATACTGTTTGCCGGTTTTATGATCTGCAACTCCTGAACATATCCATTTGTGAACTGTACATGAGACTCCAATGACTTGTAGCTTTGGAACTGTTCTGAAGTGTAGGCGCTCACAAAATAAACAAGGTAGCCGAAGATCTCTGTAATGCAAATGTGCGGCAACAAGTCTCCGTCGGTACTCCACTATTTGTTGGGAATTTCATATGGATCCAAACATATCCAAACGTTAATGTTGCCGATTTTGTGCACATACCGGTCCCTGACATCCCTATTTTGTGTATCCCTTTAAATCCCACAACCTTTTCGCGATTTTACCATATTTTCTCTTTCTCCCAACTCTCCTTCTTCTCGTTCGAACTGCTGTTTGTTTACATTCGAGAGGCTGCCAGCAGGACCGCCACGTCCCAGAATGCAACGCGGCGCCCAAGCCCTATATTAAAAAAAAAAAAAACGAATTATTGGAAGATTCCCTGATTTTCAGACACAAAAGTCAGTTTTTGCTCCATCAGAAATGAGAACAAACGGCAAAACCGCTGAATCGTTTGCGAAGTTAAATGAATCAGATTTTTCAACGACTCAGTTGATTCAACTCACTCATTAAACAGTCACTTGCTGCCACCTACTGGCAGTTGTAGTTTCATATTTAAAAAAGTGTAACGAGTCCAATGAAGGCGAACCGTTGTGAGAACCCAAGTGCAGTTTATTTACAGAGTGATCCAAAATCCAAACAATAAACAAAGACTTGACTTGAACAGACTTGACTAGACTTGATTTGACGAGGCATGAACAGAGTAGACTCACCGACAGCAGGTTACAACATTAATACATGACAAGGGACAGTGGCAAAAACATGAGTACTTATAACAGACAATGAGGGTCACATGACATGAACAAACTAATGAGCAAACAGATAATCACATGATAAGACAATAAACCAATCAGAACACGACACATCCACAAGGCAGAGATACATGAGGGGAAGAGAAGTATGACACACAGCAAGAAACAAACTACAAAATAAGAGACATGAAAACAAGAACATGAAACAAAACCCAAACACCACATTACAAAAAGTATCTTATTTCATTTTTGCAATCATTAAATATTTCTATATTAAAATGTTATATTTAAACATAACATTTATACACAATCCATCTATAAAATACCTGACAGACAGCACCGGTAATATAAAAGTACACCATGTCCAGTTTAAAACAATACCTTATTCTTATCTGTATGATCAAAAATGATCAAAGTATTTTTAGTTCTGTTCGCGGTCATCAAGAAAATATTACACAGACCGCACTGATGCTTCGACCCCAGGGGGTTAATGTCCAGGTGACAGTCTTGTTCAAGACGTGTGGTTTTGATTCAGTTGTTTGGAGCTCGTGGAGTTTCCACTGTCAAATACTGTACAATAAAGAGAAAGTTAAATACACTAAGATCTGCTTTAATACAAGATGATAAATGAAAGCATTGACTCAGTAACTTACAGTAGTTTCTTCAGTTTACAGCGTGGATCCTCCAGTAGAGCAGAGAGCAGCTTCACTCCTGAGTCTCCTGGTGTATTACCTCTCATATCCAGTTCTGTCAGGTGTGAGGAGTTTGATCTCAGAGCTGAAATCAGAGCAGCACAGCCTTCCTCTCCAATACTGCAGTTAATCAGCCTGCAGAGAGAGAAGAACATGAATGATCTCTGAGACTGTGTTTAAGTTTTAGTGTAAGAGTGTGTGTGTGTGTGTGTGTTTGTATGAGCTCTACTTTTTCTACACACCAGGATCAGTGCTATATAGATTTTAACTTGCCAGCAGCTAAAACACTGAGGTTAAATGCACTCTACCCACATGATTCATGATTGTTATACTGAACTAGTCAATCTGTCATTTTTGTAATTTATCTGTATGTTTAATTTAGTGTATTACAGTAACAATGTAAAGTCTTCAAAGAGCTGTAAAATTGCAGTAAACTACAGGCAAATGTGCTGCCAGTTTTCTACTTTTAATTTAAAGGACAATTTTCATTACACTGTAATTCTATAAGCAGCATGTATATATATATATATATATATATATATATATATATATATATATATATATATATATATATATATATATATAAAGAGAGAGAGAGCGCGAGAGAATACTTTATATGTGAAGCTGCCAATTAATTAATGTAAATTTATAATTTTTGGGCACATTCAGTATAATCATTGTATTTTATCATTTACATTTTGATGTTTAAATTAATCGATCACCCTAAAATTTTAATTGTCATAATTTTCTTCCCTCCATGTTGTTTCTAACCTGTATGAGCTTCTTTCTCCTGTGAAACAAAACATGATATTTTGAAATTTGTTGGCAACCAAAGTTTTGTGCACCATTGCTTTCCATTGAGTGGACACAAACATTTCTCAAAATATCTTCAGACATATTTTCCAGAAATAAAGTCATACTGTTTTGAAATGCGTTGAAAAAAAGTAAAGTGATGGAATCATTTTTGGGTGAACTATCCCTTTAACATGAAATGTTTTTGTTTGGCAGTATTTTAACACAGTTTGTTGTGTTCAATAATATAATAACACTCACCATAGTTTCTTCAGTTTACAGTGTGGATCCTCCAGTAGAGCAGAGAGCAGCTTCACTCCTGAGTCTCCTGGTGTATTACCACTCAGACCCAGTTCTGTCAGGTGTGAGGGGTTCGATCTCAGAGCTGAAATCAGAGAAGCACAGCCTTCCTCTCCAATACTGCAGTTAATCAGCCTGCAGAGAGAGAAGAACATGAATGATCTCTGAGACTGTGTTTAAGTTTTAGTGTTGGAGTGTGTTTGTGAGTGTGTTTGTATGAGCTCTACTTTTTCTACACACCAGGATCACTGCTATAGAGATTTTAACTTGCCAGCAGCTAAAACATTAATTTAAATGAACTCTACCCACATGATTCATGATTGTGATGCTGAACTAGTTTATAATATTATATAGGTGATAGTGTTAAAATAAGAGTAACTTTTTAGTATAAGTATGACATATATTTTACTTGCGGTTCAGTTCACTTAATTTGGATTGAGGTTTTAAATATTATTGTATCTCTATGTTTAATCTGACTCTAATTTTCGAGCGATTATTAAATGTAGAATGTGTTTCTAATTAGTAACTAATCACAAATATTGGTTAAAATTAATTGAGGTATTTTATTATTCTGGACATCCTATTAATTTGTATATTTTATGGGTCTTACTTCTGGTCTCAGTTCCTTCTAGCTATTTTTAACTGTACAAAACAGCTTGTTCTGCTGCTTGATATTACAAATTGGTGTGTCTTACCATATTATTTTAATGTATTATCTTAATTATGAACACACTGGTCTGTAGTGCAAACAGTTTTACCGCTTACTGCGATTTGTAATTCTCATTATTTCCTTATTGCAGCTAATGAACTAGAAGTCTCACCCATCGCTTACTTCTGCGTTGAAGAATAAGGTGGATACTTTCAATTATTGATTCATCAGGGACCCGTTGTCACATTTGAGTCTCAAACACACCGGAGTCCGTGGATTTCACTTTTACAAACTCTCCGGTCTGAACTGAACAGATTCACTACAAGGTTAACTTAAATCTTTAAATCACTCGTCTACTGCTTGCTCAGAACAAAAGTTTGTTAGTCACTTCAGCACAACTTGTTAAGTCAGTGCTAGACAGAAATCAAAAGGTCTCTGATGACGTTCCTGCTGCTCCATTCATCCATGAGCCTTTAGTCTGTTCTGTCCTGGACACAGATTTGAGGAAACATCAGCCTCCACATGATCTACTAGTCATGATGAGTTCAGAAGAGATCAGAATAAACCAAATATAATGTTTTATTTGTCAAGTAAGAATGTTTTATGCTAACTACATAATTAAACAATAAGTATCCAATTCAGAGATAATAAATACATAACATCAGTTGCTCAAAGATGAATCTAAGAGTGAGAGCTGCAGACCTGACAGCAGAAAAAGTAGCATTTATTAATGCTGTTCTTCTTATATAAATACTCCTCAAACAGATTAAAATATTCAAGACTTGGTGCTACAGTATGTAGAAAAACACTACAGTGCTGGTTTATACAAGGCTCCATCAAAATATTGCAATGAGTACATGTAAATCTGTTATTTATGGATTAGAGAAAGATGGTCAGTCTGTCATTTTTGTAATTATTTATCTATATGTTTAATTTAGTGTATTACAGTAAAAGTTTGGACACACCTTCTCATTCAAAGAGTTTTCTTTATTTTCATGACTATGAATATTGTAGAGTCACACTGAAGGCATCAAGGGCTATTTGACCAAGAAGGAGAGTGATGGGGTGCTGCGCCAGATGACCTGGCCTCCACAGTCACCGGACCTGAACCCAATCGAGATGGTTTAGGGGTGAGCTGGACCGCAGACAGAAGGCAAAAGGGCCAACAAGTGCTCAGCATCTCTCAGGGAACTCCTTCAAGACTGTTGGAAGACCATTTCAGGTGACTACCTCTTGAAGCTCATCAAGAGAATGCCAAGAGTGTGCAAAGCAGTAACCAAAGCAAAAGGTGGCTACTTTGAAGAACCTAGAATATGACATATTTTCAGTTGTTCCACATTTTTTTGTTATGTATATAATTCCATATATAATTCCACATGTGTTAATTCATAGTTTTGATGCCTTCAGTGTGAATCTACAATTTTCATAGTCATGAAAATAAAGAAAACTCTTTGAATGAGAAGGTGTGTCCAAACTTTTGGTCTGTACTGTATATATAATTTTCTTCCCTCAATGTTATTCCTAACCTGTATGAGCTTCTTTCTCCTGTGAAAAACAAAACATTTATAATTTGAATATTTAACCAAATTAAATTATAACCAAAGTTTGGGCACCATTGCTTTCCATTGAGTGGACACAAACATTTCTCAAAATATCTTCAGAAATATTTTTCCACAAATAAAGTCATAATGTTTTGAAATGCCTTGAAGAAAAGTAAAGTGATGACAGTTTTAATTAGTTTGTTGTGTTCAATAATATAATAACACTCACTGTAGTTTCTTCAGTTTACAGTGTGGATCCTCCAGTAGAGCAGAGAGCAGCTTCCCTCCTGAGTCTCCTGGTGTATTACCTCTCAGATTCAGTTCTGTCAGGTGTGAGGGGTTTGATCTCAGAGCTGAAATCAGAGCAGCACAGCCTTCCTCTTCAATACTGCAGTAACTCAGCCTGCAGAGAGAGAAGAACATGAATGATC
This sequence comes from Carassius auratus, assembly GCF_003368295.1. Taxonomy (NCBI): domain Eukaryota; kingdom Metazoa; phylum Chordata; class Actinopteri; order Cypriniformes; family Cyprinidae; genus Carassius; species Carassius auratus. Next base: position 74,942 of record NW_020528717.1, read on the forward strand.
TCTGAGACTGTGTTTAAGTTTTAGTGTTGGAGTGTGTTTGTATGAGCCCTACTTTTTCT
>NW_020528717.1:80000-135000 GCF_003368295.1 Carassius auratus
GACAACAAATCAAGGGGAATTCATAAAAAGCCAATTCATCTACATAAACTCAAAGCATCATATAGATGGACTCGTAGTGCTGCTGAAACATATATTAAAACATTGAAGTCAAACGAAACTGTCTGTTCCATTACACTATTTAACAATTCAACATATGATAATAATTGGAAAGGAATAAATTTAGCAATTAAACATATTAATGACATTTTTGAAAATATAGCAAAAAATGCTCATTTAAATGAAACAACCACATATAAACACAAAAATAGAGCTAAACAAAAACCTTCTGAAAAGTGGTTTGACCATGAATGTAAAACAATAAGACAAGAGCTACGATTCATTTCAAATCAAAAACACAAAGATCCGGTCAACTTAGAGTTACGCTCTAAACACTCTGAGTTACGCTCTGAAACAACACAAAAACACAGTGAGACAGAAGAAATTGGACTATTATAACAACACACTACAGAAGATGGAAAACTCAATTATTTTCCTTTATTGCAGACACAGGTCCATATAACACAACAATCAACAACAACAAATACATAAAAATTCCATAATAGTCTATATAATATACAGGCTATTACACCAGTGTCGTCTAAGCCTGGAAGTGTATCTGTAACAGCTTTTCAGAGGACTGACTAAGGCTTCGATTATATAGTTCACTGAACTGTCGAGTCGACACATAAAACCAAACATCAGTTGCAGGTTGGCACTCTATTAGACACAAACAAACGACTCGCACTACGCCACCTAGGGACACGGAGCAGCAACCTCATTGCATCATTGTATGCTACCTTAAGCCGCTGCATACTCTTTTTCTTATAGTTAGACCACAATTGAGCAGTATATAGCGGTGTGATGTAAGTTCTAAACAAAGAGCAACTCACAGAGTCAGTACACATATAAAACTTTCTTATGAGCATATTGGCTTGAGCATAAATTTTACAGCGCTGACGGTATAGATCTTTGTCATCCGTCCAGTCATTAGATATCACATGACCTAAATATTTAACTTCCTCACACACAGCAAGAGGGCTATCTGACAAATAAAAAGTCGGAAAAGTTGATTTATTATCCTCATTGCTTCTAACTACCATTATGTGGCTTTTCTTAGTGTTATATTTAATATCATAATCAAAGCCATACTGTGAGCAGACTTTCAGCATCTGCTGCAGCCCAACGCTGTAAGGACAGAGCAAGACAAGATCGTCTGCATACATTAGATGATTAACAACAGTGTTGCCCACAAGACAGCCAGTTTTTAACCTATTTAACTGGTCTGACAGTTCATCCATATAGACATGAAATAAAATAGGAGACATAATTCCTCCTTGTCTCACTCCGTTATTGACATGGAATGGAGCAGATACAACATTGTCCCATTTAACCTGAAACGTTTGATGGGCATACCAATACATTAAAATTCTCACTAAAAATGCAGGGGCTCCTCTATCAAGCCATTTTACAAACAGTCGTTCATGATTGATTCTATCAAATGCCTTTGACGCATCAATAAAACATAAAAACATGGTCGAATGCAGGCTGTTATACCTGGACACAATCACTTTAAGAGCATAGATACACAAATCGGTTCAATGCTTTCTTTTAAACCAAACTGATTATCAGTAGTAAGAACATACATTTCTAACTTTGTTAGCAGTATTCTCTCCAGTACTTTAGACAAGATACTGGCTAATGCAATTGGACGATAATTGTCAATACTGTTGAGCCTACCAGCCTTGTCTTTAAGCACAGGTAGTAACAAAACCGACATAATAGCATTAGGCAGGACCCCATGAACCAAACAACCATTAAAACACATGGAAAGCAAAGGACAGAGCTTATGGCTGGCATATTTGAGATGTTCTGCATTAATGTAGTCCATACCACAGACTTTGTTGTTCTCCAACATATCAATGGGATCATAGATATCTGCTACCCTAACCATCATATCTGCTGAGAAATCAGTATGTTCATGATTGAATCTAACTGGGTTACTTTTGACACAATTGAATAGGTCACAATAATGCTCTCGCCAGAGCTCAGCTATTTTTTCTGGGCTACTAATACCTTCAATGTCAGCTGGTAAAGATATTTTATTGTTATTCATAATTTTGACCTCTTGCCAGAAATCAGTAGGGTTGTTTTTCTGTAGCTTTCTGGCTAGTGAGTCTGCTGTCATTGTATTTTCATTTTTCTTAATGAAACGTAATGCATACTTAACTCTAGCATTTGTACATTTTTTTCTATCTAACAATTCCCCATGTCTGGGCCTTCCTGCCTCTGACCAGAGTCTAAAGGCCTCTCTTGCCTCAGCATACTGCTCAGCCACAAACTCATTCCACCCAGGTCTAATGTTAAGCACCTTACATTTTCTTTTACAGAACGGTACACTGGAAACATTAAGACATTTCACAATACCATCATACATGGCACAGAGTTTTTCAACATGTAGCACATCCTTACAATTAATATCTGAGCACATTAGGACTTCATAAGGCAGTGGAATATCATTTAGAAAACTTTCAGTTCGCAATGAGTATTCTGCCACCTCCTCTTTACTCAGCTTTGACCAGTCCAGTTTCTTATTCCTTGGACAGCAGGGGGAGTTTTTCAACATCTAACAAAGCAGCAATAGGTATATGATCTGAGGTGGCAAGTTCATAGCAGATCTCCACATTTATCAGTGAGGCATGAGCATCAGCTGTGGTGACAATATGGTCTAACCAAGATGTTGTGTTCCACGCATCACTAACATAGGTAAAACTTGAGTCAGGCAACAAAGCAATGCTCGATAGAATTAAGTTAGACTCATTACAAAACTGCTGTAAGTGTGTTGCAAATAAAGATTTGCTATCTGACATGTCAGCATTAAAATCACCCATAACATAGACACAAGATGAACTATTCTCCTCTATGAATGTCTGAATAAAAGCTAACCTGTTCAAAAATTCATCCTCATGCTCATATGATTCACACGGTGTATAAACATTTAAGACAATACATTTCTTTTCATTAAAATTGCACACTAGCCCAGTCAACATTTAGGCGCACCACATTCACCATTGAGTCATATTTGATGTTCCACAATATTGCTACACCACCAGCTATCCTACCCCGAACCAGCTTTATACTGAGGTCAGTAGTGGACTCTCCAGCCCCATGAAAGTTTATGTGTACAGTGTTCAGCTTATACAAATCTTGTTTCGCCAGCCACGTTTCTTGCAAGCACAGAATGTCACACTCATCCAGCAATGTATCCACAACCAGACGTTTTGATATATCAGAAGCAGTATGACCTACTCGCAGCCCGCGTGTATTATATGAGACAACACGCATTTTACAATGTTTTGTCATTTCCAGCCGAGCAGCCGGTCTTCATCCCGTTCTCACCCACAACTACAGCAGGCACACTAGCATCATTAACGTGCAACAGCCCCTCATCTCAAGAGCAGGGGGCATCCTCTGGCCAGGACAGTCTTCCTTCTGATCCCCTAGGGCGACGAGGCTCATAGAAGCGTCGGACAAAAGTCCCAGCGGGCCAAAGCTGCGGATCATATAGCTCGGCCACATCATTACATTCAGCAGAAATACAAAAGGAGCTAAATCTGCTCTGTGTCGCCTCTATTTTTCTGCATGTCACTTCCCGATTCAGCTTCATCTTTAAGTAGTCACTCAGAGTATCGGCATCAACACTAAGATCAAACTTTGTTGCAAATACCTTTACCAACTTTGTTTTAACAGCCAGTATATTACTAACCACACCAGTCCCAATTATGGCAGTTTTCTTTCTCACAAACCTCGCTGGAGTTTTTACAGTGCAAGGTGTGGGGCTTCGATGTGCAGGGTTCTCAGATACCTGCTTCAGCCGGCACCCATCCTTAACCATCATGCTCCATGGGAGAGTCTGCGTTTGTCCCAGGGCTGGATCCAAAGACTGCGCCGGTCTTCCGCCATCAGTCTCACCATGCACCGCTGACAAACATCCATCAGCCGCAGAGGGAGGGCAGAAAACAGGACCAGGGCCTATTGGCCTCTCCAACACAGCCGAGGAAAGACCTGACACGCTGGGCACAAGACCCAGTTGTGTCTCCACGGCAGTGAGGCAGATAGCATCCGGTTCACAGTGCCCCTCCACAGCTGTCAGCCGGTCGTCAAGTTTCTCAGAAACCTCCCCGCAACATTTCACAGGCAGCTACTTGAGTTCCCATTGTTCTTTTTAGGTAGTCAATGTCAGTATTAATTTGCTGCATTTTCCCAAGGAGCACAGACACATCGATGTGTTTAAATGAGACGGGCGGTAGATCATCCAGGAAGATCTCTTCACCGCATTCATTAAGCACTTGCAGACACATTTTGACATTATTAACATCCTTCTTTTGTCCCCTATGGGAGATCCATCGTTTATGATGTGGAAGGAGCTCTGACAAAACTGCCTTTGAGGTCTCAATCCGCTCAGAGCTGAAACTGCTAGTTACAATCGTCACAATATCATCATGGCTTAGTGTTCGCATTTTAATCACAATAAAGTTCAGCAATTCATCTTCAACTACGACTCTACCGTCTACAGTATGGTAAATCTCTGGTTTGATTCGAGAAAACTCTTGTGTGCACTCTCCCGCAGCACGCCGTGCTGCTGCTGCTGTTGTACCAGCCGCCATCCTGTAGCACAACATCAATTGATCAGGGTCAGTTCTGGAGCATGTGGAACAGTCTGAACAAGACAAAACCACAAGAGTTAGCCACACAAGATGGTCAGATTTGGAAGGATTACTTTGAGAAGCTCTATACACCTCAAACTGACCCTCTGAATAATCCCATCCAATTAAAAGTCCTCGAAAAATTGAATGCTCTTGAATCATGTATCAAAAACAACCAAAATCCACTAGATTATCCAATAACCCAACAAGAACTTAGTGAACAACTCAAATCCCTCAAATGTCAGAAATCAAGATAAAGATAAAGCCCTGACAAGATAAAGAACGAGATGCTTAAAAACAGCTCTCCTGAATTGCAAATTGCATTACTCAAACTTTTTAATTTGATTTTGAGTTCAGGTGTTTTTCCTGAGGTCTGGAACACAGGATTCATCTCTCCCATCTTTAAGAGTGGAGACAAAACCGATCCTAATAACTACAGAGGGATCTGTGTAACCAGTAATTTGGGAAAAGTATTTTGCTCTATAATCAACTCTCGGATTTCATCTTTCTTAAAGCAGCACTATGTCATCAGCAAATCTCAGATTGGCTTCCTCCCTAAACATCGAACCACTGACCATATTCACACACTACACACGCTAATAAATGAACATGTACACCAGAAGAAAGATGGAAAAATATTTGCATGCTTTATAGATTTTAAGAAGGCTTTTGACTCCATCTGGCATAACGGACTGTTTTATAAAATCATTCAAAGTGTCATAGGGGGTAAAATATATGACGTAATTAAAAACAAGTATACCCAAAATAAATGTGCAGTAAAAATTGGGCAGCAAAGGACAGAGTATTTTCCTCAACAGCGAGGAGTGAGACAGGGCTGCTGCCTCAGCCCGATCTTATTTAACATATATATCAATGAACTGACAGATCTACTGGACCAGTCAAACAGTCCAGGACTACAATTATACCACACAGAGGTCAAATATTTACTGTATGCAGACGACTTACTAATTCTGTCTAAAACACCAGAAGGTCTCTAGAACAACCTTGACATTTTAACTAAATACTGCCATGATTGGGCCTTAGACGTCAACATCCCAAAAACTAAAATTATGTTATTTCAGAAAAAAAAAAACAGAAATCTAGAACATAAACATTTATTTACTTTAAACAACACCACACTTCAACATACTTCAACATACACTATACTTATCTTGGTCTGGTTTTAACTCTTTAACTCTGGAAATTTCAAATTGGCAACTAAAACATTACTTATACTGCACACTATACGAATGAAATTATTCAAAATAAACATCCCCATCAGAATCTGGACAAAGATCTTGGATAGTGTGATTCTGCCCATTGCCCTGTATGGAAGCGAGATCTGGGGCCCAGCGAGTAACTCCAGCCATAAAGACTGGAACAAACACCGTTTAGAAGCTCTGCATGTGGAGTTCTGCAGAAGCATCCTTCACGTGCACAGAAACACTCCTAATAACGCCTGTCTCCCCCTAAACTAATCATTAAAAAAAGAGTTTTAAAGTTCTGGATCCACTTAAACTCTAGTTTGGAAGATTCTCTTCATTATAAAGCACTAAAAACACAAAAAATGAGTGCTCAAAAAAGTCATCTTTGTGTAATGGTGTCAGAGCTGACTAACAAAGCACTCGATATCACCAATCCTGAAAAACATGGAAGAATCAAAGAGATTATGAATGAAGAGAAGGAGACATACATACAGTATTGGAAAGAACAAACCAAAGACCAAAGTGGCCTCCAGTGTTATCTGAAACTCAACAGAGAGTACAGTATGACTGACTATCTGCTCTCAGTCAGGAATATAACACACAGACAGTTACTGACCAAGTACAGACTGAGTGACCACCAGCTGGCCATAGAGAAAGGACGACACAGAAAGAGCTGGTTACCTGAAGAAGAGCGAGTCTGTAACGAGTGTAAATCAGGATCAGTTGAGACTGTGACAAATACACATCTCTGAGAGACTCACTGTACAGTCAAATACAGCAGAACACTCCTGAGTTCCAGTCACTCCAGGAACATGACAAATTAAAAATATTACTTGGTGAAGAACCTGCTTCCTCTGTGGTAGCACATTATATTTACAAATGCCACAAACTAAGAGGTCAAGAGTGAACACATCTACATTAGTAGTACCATCAATGTTTATAGAAATGTATATGGATGTATTTTACATGTATTTTTATTTTTATTATGGATATATATGTATTTTTGTTTTGTTTGTTTCTATTCTGCTATGTACAATGCTTTGGCAATATGTACCTATGTATGTCATACCGATAAAGCAATATGAATTGAGAGAGAGATTGAGAGAGAGAGAGAGAGAGAGAGAGTGTGTGTGTGTGTGTGTGTGTGTGTGTGTGTGTGTGTGAGTGTGTGTGTGTGTGTGAGAGAGAGAGAGAGAGAGAGAGAGAGTGTGTGTGTGAGAGAGAGAGAGAGTGTGTGTGTGTGTGTGAGAGAGAGAGTGTGTGTGTGTGTGTGTGTGTGTGTGTGTGTGTGTGAGAGAGAGAGAGAGAGAAAGAGTGAGTGAGTGTGTGCTCAGTGGCACAATAAAAGTTAAAAATAAACACCTCACTGTGTTACTTTCCCATTCATCTGATTTAGAAAACTATATATATATATATATATATATATATATATATATATATATTATTATTATTATTATATATATTATTATTTAATTTTTTTCTTTCAAAAGGATGCTTGAGAGTTTAAAGTGTCTAATCTGAGGGTGAAAGGGCAGCAAACAAAACCACTTCTACAGAAAACACATCTGAGTTTTTACTTCTTACAGTTACTGAGATGTGAAGAGACTCACTGTAGTTTCTTCAGTTTACAGTGTGGATCCTCCAGTAGAGCAGAGAGCAGCTTCACTCCTGAGTCTCCTGGTGTATTACGGCTCAGATCCAGTTCTGTCAGGTGTGAGGGGTTTGATCTCAGAGCTGAAATCAGAGCAGCACAGCCTTTCTGTGTAATACAACAGCCGAAGAGACTGCAGAGAATATACAGAAGATTAAAAATGAGTTATTAGAGCTTGACTCATGTGTCCAATATAACTGATGAAAAACACAGATGTAATATATATTTATAGATATCAATTATTAAACCAGACACAGAGAGTGACTCAGAGTCAAGTCCCATTTTAATAGACTTCAGACTCAAACTGAAATTATTTCAGATTTAACTCAACAAACAGGACCCAAATATTCCCATAAATATTCCCAAACTACTGGAGTCTTAACATTAACTACTGAAGAAGATTTAGTATTTTATTTGTATTCAGTCTGCTTATAGTGGAGCTCTACAGACCGAGTACATTGTGATCATTTGTTTTCCTGATTTAATACTGAAAGAAGAAAATTGAGAAACCAGCACCTTTTTCTTTACGCATATCTAAAGAATTTGGCTTGATTTTACCATTTAATGTTTCAGGATAGATAATGGTTAATATTTGATCTCCACGTGTAGGTGGACATGAAACCTAGATATATTTGTGTTGTTGATATGGACTCGTTGAGGAGAGAGATGCAGTAATGTTCACTGTGAAGCTCACACTGAGATGTACCTGAGAGAAAACAGATCTGACCATCTGATCTTCACCAGGAAGAAAAAAGTGTTTTAAAGTTTGTTGTTTTGCAGAACATCACAGTTATATCTGACATGAGGATAAGGCCTGAAGTTAGGAGGAACATTTTAAGGAAAATATAATTATAATAAAATAATAATTATTGTTGTTTCCTTTCAAACCTTGTCTGTGGTGTAAAAACAGCCCTGGCCAAACGCCCCAGAGGGCATCACTTCACACTTTGATAATTACTGGAGTCACAGGTTAAATTGGGCCTGAGCTCAGCTCCGTCTCCTTCAGCACCAAATATTGTTATTCCACTTAAATTATTTTTCATCTCCTGGTAAATACATGGCATATGAGACTGGATAATTATCAAGACTAGACAGAGACACCCAGACTACATGATTTATCAGACGTCATAATGATGGGCTCTTTGTGCTGTCTAACTCTTTATCCAGCATACGTGAGTATTTGGTTTAATTTACCTCAGATAAATAGGATACGTAATTATTCAAACACAACCTACAACTTCATTTTCTAATGTGACTAATGTAGCTTCGCTCGCATGGTTTAGTTTTTCATTTGATTTGTCTGCTAAGGCCATAGCTGCCAACTCTCACGTGACGCCACACATCAATTTTCTCACGCACAGTAAAATCACAAAGAGAAGAGGACTCGAGACCGACAGACAAGACAAGGCAGGATACTTGTGTTATAAAAATAATCTCATCTCTCAGATTCTGTCAATTTAAGCAATAAATACTGTTTTGGCGCTTGTAAATGTGACGTGACAGATCCCTATAGTGGCACGTGAACGGATGATCTCTAGCTAATGAACAAAGTTAAATACAGTTGTTGTTATAATAAATAAAAAAACACATTGTATGTCTTTATTTGTCTTGAGAAAAATGAATGCCTATCTTGTGTAGCCTACATAATATTTATCCAAATGAGTCAATATTGAATCAAATCACAAGCACTGAACTGAACTGAAATCATAAAAATAAAAAAGTAGCTTATCAGAAACTGCACCGTGTAAATAAATATAAATTGTTGTTACTAAACCTAATACAATCCTGATTAGTTACTAAAATGTTCAGATTTTTTTTTACACCAATTTGATATTTAAAAATAAAATATTTAAAAAGTATATAATTATCTAACATCTGACTAATTCAAAATGAACATCAAAACATTCAATGCTAAATGGTGGTTATATATAGGCCTATCTAGCATTACACAAACATTAGTCAGAAGGTCGTCTCTCAGTGACTGAACAGCCGGACGCGTCTTACAATTCGACGTTGTTACAATGTTATCTGACATTACACGTGTCTGCTTCATTAGAGCCTATTGTGAGGAAAAAGCTTAACGTGGTTTAATCATAAAAATCAATCAGGAAAAGTTTTTTCATGCACTCAGTTGTAGCATGCAGTCCAGGATGGTCCCAGAGCATGAGCTGGAGCTTTTTGATCAAATAAATGTGTTGTCCCCTGACACCTGGCCCTCTCCAGTGCCACAGCTGTATGGAGAACAAGAATTGAGGCAGCTGTGTGATAGTCTGCCAATGAACTACTGTAGTGTCAAACAAGGTTTCAGGGACTACAAGGAAAACCCAAACATGGCAATTAAAGAGGGTCTTCTGAAATTAAAACACACAGTAGATACACTGGCTGTGAGCACAGCTGAATGTGAAAGGGGATTTTCAGCGATGAATATTATTGTTACACCGTTGAGAAATCAGCTGAAGATGGTCAATGTGTCCTGTTTGATGTTGGTAAAGTTAGTGGGTCCACCACTAGAGATGTGTAACCCAACTCAGTTTGTTAGGAAGTGTGTGATGACAAGGAGGTCAGCAGACCGTGCTGTCTGTAGACAAAGACAGCATAAACCAGAGGAGCCTGCATTTACTCCTGTTTGGAAGCTGATGAATGCATGAATTGTAGTATGTGAATAAGTAAATGTGATGTATTTAAAGTGTAAACTGTTATGTCTGCACACGTCACACGTCTGAACAAGTGTTGTTCGGGTTGTTTCATAATGCATTGTACTGTAAAAATAGCCCCTTTGGTGTAAAACACATTAAGTCATTTTATGGCTAATCTTTAATGGTGACGTAAATAAGGGCTCCCCTTCCCTACAAAAGCCAATTTAACCACTGACTGTAGTTACCATGTTCTGAACACCACATCCTGTCTTTTCCCCCAGATCTAATCTATCTAGATGGTTCAATAAAAATACTTGAACTTTATATCTAAAGATTACCTTACCTAAGCACCAGCAAGCTTGTTAGCTAGACAGTTAGCATCAGCTAACAATATTTACTTCAGTTTGGTTATGAAGAAACATTCATATCTGTCTACTCGGCTAGTTAATCCAAACTATTTAAAAATGTATACTGTTGATAAACAATATGAAAACAGACGTCACATAGGGCTAATAAAGCTGTAGTCGTTAATTGGTGTTATTTTAATGTGTCGGGGTTTTTTTTTTTTTTTACCTAAAACATGAGTGACACTGATGGATGTGTCTGACTTCACGCATTTCAGTGGGCTTGAATAGATCACTCTTTACAGCGGATTTAGATCACAAACAACTAACAGTTTTGACCTAAATATGATTTTCAGTTTCAATAATTAATCCTATAATTCGACATTAATAACTTACTTTTAGCAGCATCAGTCGCGCGCTCACAAGATCTCCCGGTTGTGAATTCAGTTCACTGGAGACTCGCACTAAACGGTTCATTTGAATCAGTGAGTTGTCGACTCGAGAACAGCTGCAATCGAATCATTCTAATTCCTGAATGAATCTTTTGGTGTGGTTTAAGCACAGACAGTAAAATAATCAGTTCGTTCTTGAATCAGACACCGCTTCTGCGTCTCAGAGCACGTGATATATTATAAGGAGTAATGATATGTTTTATGAAATGTAGTTAAGTAAAAGCAGTGGTGTAGATTAAAAAGTCAAATAATATCTTTCAGCTTGCATTTGGGATTGAGGATAGCGAACCTTGTTCACAGAGGCTACTTAAACTAGCTCTGCCCCACAACATGTGAATCAGCTGTTAAAAATGACTAAAGATATCTGATTCTTGATCTGCTTCAGTGATGCAGATGATAAAATCTCTGTCATGTTCTTTCTGACGCGATCGACCCGGGCTTCATCAGAAATGCATTTATTTTGAAAGAAAATGAAGGAAATAATCAAAAAGTTGAAAAAGGGTCAGGGTAAGTTGGGGTTTATTGTCCCAATAAGATGACGTCCATTTAATATTTTAAAATTAAAATTTACACTCAATCATTTATAAATATAATAATATAAGTTATTATTGCATACTATTTTATAATACACTACAATACTGAGGTGCAGATAATTGCCTCTATTTGCATTAAGTAATATAAATAGCAGAAAATCCTGCCTTTTTAACATTGTATGAATAGAATCTATAGATATTTGCACTTTTATCTATAGATAAAGCTGCTGCTTTTTTTTGAAAACTGCCAGATTATGCCGGCGATGCAATGTTGCCAGATGTTGCTATTAAAATAAACAAAAACATATCAATAAATAAAATAAACCGAAATTATTTCAAATATTTTGGAAATTAGATAAAATGAAGTTACCGCTGACCCTAAACCGCAACTTCCTACTTTATTAACTTTATAAAGTGTTACATGTAGTGCAAAAACAAGTCAAAAACGCTTATAATAGCTGGATCTCGCTCACTCACAAATCTCTGAAGACATCGTTCACTTCAGAAGAGTCTCGCAGTGATCACAACGGCCGCTAAACATCATGAATTATACATGCAGACATTCATATGAGGAGTTTAGCAGCAAATTAGTCAATCAGAGAACAAATGTAATTTTCGAACATGAAAAATTTACCCAGGTCCGGACCTCGGTGACCTCATAGCTGGCTACTTCATGAATTATTAGATTGAAATTGAGTTATTTTCACTTATTCCAACAAACCTGAATGCAACTTTTAAGTGATTGATGATGATCTCAATCCAATATTCGTAAAATCAGAGTCACAACCCTGTTCCTGAAGACACCTCAACTTTGCAGAGTTTAGATGAATCTCTCTTATCAAACACACTTGATTCAACTCATCAGATCATTAGTAGAGCCATCTGTGATGTTAGCTGAGTGTGTCAAATAAGAAAGACCTCAAAATATACAGAAACAGTGAAGAGAAACACAGGCCTACTGTATAAAATAAAGTCAATGTAAAATACTCACTTAATCTTTCTAGATGCTTTGATCACTGGCAGCAGCCTCAGAAGACATTCTTCTGAATGATCATATTTCCTCAGATTAAACTCATCCAGATCTTCTTCTGAGTTCAACAGCACAAACACCAGAGCCGACCACTGAGCAGCAGACAGAGAGACTCCATAGAGACGATCGTAACCTCTTCTGTTCAGGTATGTTTGTACTTCCTGCTCTAGTGAACAATCATTCAGTTCATTCAGACAGTGGAACAGATTGATGGATTTCTCTGGAGAGGGATTCTCCCTGATCTTCTGTTTGATGTATGCAGCTGTTTCCTGATTGATATCAGAGCTGCTTACTGTCTTTCTCAGGACGCCTTGTAAGAGAGTCTGATTAGACTCTAGAGAGAGACCGAGAAGGAACCGGAGGAAAAGATCCCAGTGTCCGTTCTCACTCTGTAAGGCCTTGTCCACTTCTCTCTTTAGTAAACTGATCAGTGGTGACCTGAACACATTCTTCAGTCCTGTGTTTTGTTCAGAAAAGGACAGCAGCTTGAATAAAGCAGCAAGAAACTCCTGAATACTTAGATGAACAAAGCTGAACACCTTCCCCAGCTGCAGTCCAGACTCCTCTCTGAAGATCTGGGTACAAACTCCTGAGTACACGGACACTTCTCTGACATCAATGCCGCTCTCTTTCAGGTCCTCCTCGTAGAAGATCAGGTTCCCTTTTTCCAGCTGTTCAAAAGCCAGTTTTCCTAGAGACAGAATAGTCTTTCTAGCCTGATCAGGATTGATTTCATATTTCCCATCATACTTCTGTGTCTTCAGTTTGGTCTGAAAGATCAGGAAGTGTGTGAACATCTGTGTGAGAGTCTTGGGGATCTCTGCACTCTCTGCTTTACCCATCATCCTCTCCAGAACAGCGGCTGAAATCCAGCAGAAGACTGGGATGTGACACATGATGAACAGACTTCTTGATGATCGGATGTGTGTGACGATTCTCTCAGCCAGACTCGGATCATTTATTCTCTTCCTGAAATATTCCTCCTTCTGAGGGTCGTTGAATCCTCGTACCTCTGTGACCTGGTGGACACACTCAGGAGGGATCTGATTGGCTGCTGCTGGTCGAGAGGTGATCCAGAGGAGAGCAGAAGGAAGTAGGTTCCCCTTGATGAGGTTGGTCAGCAGCACATCCACTGAAGCTGATTCTGTCACATCAGACAAGCTCCGACTGTTTTGGAAATCTAGACGCAGTCGACACTCATCCAGACCATCAAATATGAACATGACTTTGTAGTCCTCATAATCTGCTGAGTTTAATTCTTTGGTTTCTGTGTGAAGGTGGTTTAGAAGATCCACAAGACTGAGATGTTTCTGTATCAAGTTCAGCTCCCTGAAAGGAAGTGGAAATATGAAATGAACGTCCTGATTGGCTTTTCCTTCAGTCCAGTCCAGAATGAACTTCTGCACAGAGACTGTTTTTCCAATTCCAGCGACTCCTTTAGTCAGCACAGTTCTGATGGGTTTGTCTTGTCCAGGTGAGGGTTTAAATATGTCATTGCAGTTGATTGGTGTCTCCTGTGTCTCTGGTCTCCTGGACACTGTCTCAATCTGTCTCACCTCATGTTCATTATTGACCTCTCCACTGCCTCCCTCTGTGATGTAGAGCTCTGTGTAGATCTCATTCAGACGTGTTGAGTCTCCATGATTGGACAGTCCTTCACTGAGTCTCTGATATTTATCCTGTAGTCTGGATCTCAGTTTTTGTTGATACACAGACATCAGTTCTGAGCAAAGGAAATAATTGTTGTTATTAACAGAGCAATATATTAGAAATTTATTTTAAGGTTTGATATGTTAGATATTAGATTGTGTGGTGACATTCAGGAACATTAGTGACTGAAGACAGAAGGTTGATAATAAAAACACAGGCTATAATCTGCTGATCCAGAGCTCTTACTGGTCTGTAGTGTGTCAGCGAGGTCTGTCTGGTTCATCTTCCTCAGGAGGAGCAGTGTGATCTTCAGAAGACCCTCTCTGACTCTGTTATGACCCTCATCATCATAACGGCCTCTTTCAGAGCATTCTGGGTAATCTGAACTCAGTAGTCTCTTAAAGCTTTTTAACTCAGAGATGATTTTGTGCTCAAGCTCCTGAAATCATAGTAAATATTCAAACAATAAACCTGCATTCAGTCACAGAGAAGGTGAACCAAAGGATCAATACACAAGAGTTAAAGCATGAATACTAATAAACATCACTGAATTATATCAGACCTGCTAATAACTTCACTGTATGCTCAAACATCAGCGTCTACAGATACTGAGGTTAAAAGAGAGAGTTTGACTGGATTGGCTGTTTGTTAGATTGATGTTCATCTTTGTGCAGCAGTCAGGTTACATATGGATTCATCTTCTCTACTTTAGTGGACATTGATCTGCTTTATAGTGGCCTACAACTTATCTTACGTGTGTGTAGGAAAGTAAATATGACTATTACAGAGAGGATTTCACAGATTTCTCCGTTTCTTAACACTTTTACCCAGATGATAATTGTGTTGGATGGACACACACACACACAAAACCAACCTTAAAAATGGAGTCTATTATGTTCTTCTTTGCTGTTTGTGATTCCGGTCCTTTATGTTTTTGACTGTAGTTAAAAAAAATATTTTTGTAAATATGTATTCATGTATTTTATATACACCAGAAAAAGAATGAATATCATATATTTTTCTCATACTGTAAACTAAACAACACCTCAGATCAGCAGATAATTCTCCCGAGCTGAAATTAAGTGGTTGACCCATTGACCAGTCACTCTTGATGGACACACAGCTGGGTTCAGGAGATTCATTCTGACACAGACTGAAATATAACAGAAATACAAACTGTTTCTGTAAATCTCACTCTGCTCTGACAGAAACACATTCACTGTTTCAATCTCCCTTTAATGTTCATCTTTCACTTGAAGAGTCTGTAGTGACTTGAGAGTTAAAACATTAAAGGTCCCGTTTTTCACGCTTTTTTGAAGCTTTGATTGTGTTTACAATGTGCAATATAACGTGTTCATGTTTCGCGTGTAAAAAAACACAGTATTTTTCACACAATTCACCTATCTGTATACCGCTGTTTTCACTGTCATAAAAACGGGCTGATGACTTCCTTGTTCTATGAAGCCTCTCCTTCAGAAATACATAACAGGTTCTGATTGTGCCAGCGGTTCCTGTGTTGTGATTCGACAGCAGCTGAGCGTGCGATGCCCTCTTGGTTACGTGATTGGGCTAGAACGCACGTGCTGGAGATGTACTTATAATCACAGGAGCGTTTTTACTGACGAGATGCGCATGAAAATTGCATTCGATTTTTTTGCACAGCCCGACCATCTAGTTAACAAAGCTAAACAGCGTTGCCCTTTGTGTAATAAGTTACAGAAACTGTTAAACGCACCAACTTAAATAATAAAATACACTTACCGGTTGTGGTCCATAAACAACGCCTTCTCCAGACAAAGAGGGAACTGCTCCATCTTTCAAGAATAATCTTTGTGCGAATCCGGCATTAAACTGATTGAGATTGAGGAAGCTGTCCTCAGCAAAATGTGCTGCACATAGTTTTACATGTGGATTATAATTTTCGGGAACCGAGTTAAACATAAATTGTAACCATTAATCTCCAAGTACAGCGTCCCTGGGAAGGCCAAACAAAGATGATTGGATGAAAATAACAGCGTTTCGACGACGCAACTCTTCCTCTTCTCCGTTGGAGCGCAACAAGGCCACGCCCCCCTTTTTGTGTATTCCTGTTGGCGGAGGTTAGTCAAAAAACTGTTTTAGTGACGTCATTACTGCAGGAACTAGAGGGCTGTAGTCCAAACGGGTCGTTTTTTGTAGGCGAATTCCGTTAAATAAAATATCTCGCTTGGCATTGAACTTTGAGCTTTATAATTTTACAGATATTATTTATACTCTAACAACAACATTACACACTAACTAAAGTTTAAAACATGGGATCACGAAGAAGAGGACCTTTAAAGTAATATTTTTCTATAAATAAAAGGAATCTGCCCCATGTGCTCTTTTCATTCTTATATTACAGAATAAAATGGACCAATACACACATATAGATAAAGACACAGACACATCCAGCAGCAACAGAGACAGCTGGTGACAATATCCATAACACACCACAGCTACAGTAAATATGAGACTCATAATATCTCACCTGGACTCAACAGAAGAGTCTTCCTCTCTGCAGAGATCTGAAACATCCATCGCTGGGTTTTTCCTCACAGACACATCCATGTGTTCAGATAAATCTGATTCACGCCCCTGAATCTGACTATAAATGAAAATGATATTGTAGTGTGCATTTATTGTTTCTGAACATTAAAAATGTGAAACACTTCAGGTTTTCTCACCTCTTGACTGTCTTTATCTGTGTGTCATGTTCTTCAGAGAGATTCATTCTGGAGGCCATGGTTTCATCTAAAAGCAGATCCAGATGTTGATCACAGAGTCAGTTATGAATCAGAGATTAATCAATCTCAGTATCAGACATCAGTACTGACTTGAAAAAGTGTATTCTTCACATTTATACAGAATCAAATTATAAACAAAGAGCATAACTAATTCAGACAAACACTGTGTTAAAATGAAAGTAAAAGTGTAATCTGACGATTTACAGACTCTGTGTTTTATCTGCTAATGTCATTTAAACAAATATCTGACACTGCTTTTTTTGTACTTCACTTTAAACCAGTCAGGATTGATTTGGCTATCAAAGATGATTGTTAAATCGTGATACTCACTGTGTTTTTCTCTCTTAATGTAGTTCACTTCCTCATACGATAAAACAGACCCGCTGTAATAGTTTCACTTTCATGAGTCACCTGACAAGGAGGAGTTTAAGAGTCAAAAACTAACCATAAAGTGTTTAAAATCTACTCTTAGAATTTAATATCAGTATTTAATATTCAAAGTTATAACCCATGAATTGATTTCCTTCACAGACACCACAAATAATTGAATTATTAATGAAATCTCAGTTACCTCAAATACAATGAATCACTCAATTGGTTCTCACTGGGAAACAGAAATTACTCTTTAACTGACTAGTATTTTGTCTTTTGTCACGTGACAACAGCATTTGATAGATCAATTAATTTACAAGCTTCTTTACAAACAGGTGCAGTTATTATTTTCATCACTATAAGTTATTAAATTCACTCATTAGAATCCTTATATATATATATCAGTGGGTTTCCAATTTCCAAAACCAAAAAATCTTCACTTATTTATTTTTATTTATATTGTTAAAGCTTTCGTTTAGTATTATTTATTTGTGTAGTTATTATGTTCACATAAGTCTGTAAATGGTGCTTTGCATGTAATGCCACCTCTTTGTATGCAATATTGACATTCTCTGTAATTTTATCTTTGGTACCTTGCCATTAATAATAATTATAGACTAATCAATTATCTTTCCGGCTCAGACTGCATTGGTAACGCCAGAGCCTGTCTACGCCCATATAATACATTCTCTGGTAACGCTTAGGGTCTGTGTATTTTGCGCATGCGCGAATGAACGAATCACTCCCCGAGACGACTCGTTCTTCCCAAATCACATTAAAGATTCGTTCTAAATTAATGAATCGTTTAAGAATGACCCGTCACTAGAAGTTACTGGTTTGACTGTCGTTCTGGTGCACTTTCACGGTAAGAAGGTTGGAAAAACACGGGTTTCCTGGAACGCAGCATTACGTTTGTACCCAAATGACTCTCAACTGAACTTGTTTCCCATAAACAGAACAATTAATAATCAGTTCACTTGTTACAAATGTTAACTGTCTACCTCCTTTCGTTTAAACGAGTCAAAACAGATATTAAACACTCAGTACTGTGTGAAAACTCAAACTCAGACCGATATAAAGTTGGTTTGACGTTGGACATTCGATGTTAGACAGATATTCAGCCGGCAAAAAAATTAATAGATTATTAATGGTAGCGTATAACTGTATAAAAA
Organism: Carassius auratus; assembly: GCF_003368295.1. Taxonomy (NCBI): domain Eukaryota; kingdom Metazoa; phylum Chordata; class Actinopteri; order Cypriniformes; family Cyprinidae; genus Carassius; species Carassius auratus. The sequence goes on from NW_020528717.1 coordinate 98,514, forward strand.
CGGTCTTATTTGGAAAGTAGCAGAACGTACAACTGAACACAGATTGCAGTTCAGTTTTTTAAATCTGCCTCGATTTGTCGCAACGCATTAACGCTCTATCAGTGATGAGCTATTGCCTAGGCTATTTAGGGATCATCTACAAAGTACATGGAAATCTTAAAAATGATCAATGACTCCCAATCGGATTATTTTGCATAGTTAAATAAAAGGAAAAATTATGCCCCAGGATATTTGAAAAGTACACACAAAATAACTAACTCATAACGCTCCTTGTTCAACTTAATCGTAAATATCTGAAATAAAAAAATAGCAATAGTAGTTACTGTACTAGCTATATTATAAGGCATAGAAGCCACTGAAGGCACACCTTTCCGGAAGAAAAAAAAAGACCTGAATGCATTTGGCCTAATCCATTTCTTTCTTTCTTTCTTTCTTTCTTTCTTTCTCTCTTATAATTGTATGGCAAAATACATGCTATTAAAACAATTAAACATATATATTTTTTATGTACAATTAATTTCAAAGGGTGTATCTTGTTACTAGAGTAACATTTTGATGCTGGTGTAGCCACAAAACTACAGAAGACATGGTATGTAATTATTTATTACAGCAATACATTAAACTTAACTGAACAGAAAGTGTTCTAAGGGGGTAGATTTAAAGTCTCCTCTTCTTTTACAATATGATGAATACAAATCCATTGCATGCATTGTTATATGTATGTTTTAGGCAGCGGCAGTATTGATATCTAAGAAATGACAGAGGGTCTGTCCTATGTCAGGAATGCAAAAGCAGTTGCATATTTATTCTCTGGAAGCCAGGCTTAATATGTTTTTTAATTGATTGTATCACCAAATAATCAAATTAATCAATATTTTTACATTTTGATGTTTTGTTCCTATTCAGGTTTAGCTGTATAAAACTTGTAAATGCAATTCTGCCATAAGGACATGAAGGTCAATAATACACAATGTATCTATTAACACTTGAATAGTACTCATTTGAACTGCATACTTAGTTTTAGTTTAAAATGTAACATTAAATCATAAGCAGAAGTTGATCAACTCTAATGTTCTCTGATAACATATGCTCTGTTCCAGTGACTGGCTATGACTTAAACTTGGAGGGAGACTACATCACCTGTGTTTTATCTATGTGTTTACAGGGGTGGTTTAGGAGTATGTTGGTCATGTGATCATACCAAAGGAAACTCAACAGAGAATCAACATCTGGCCGGATGAGAAGTAACCTCACAAAATGTATGACTGGCCTACAACCCTTCAAAGTTGTCCAAGGATGTGAATTTATTGTGACGAAAGACAATCACATCTGCATCAATAATAGAACACCATGTTCAGATGTTGCTAAAAGTATCTGTAATGTTGACCTATCAGAATATGTACAAAATATCATCCATGATTTTAAGTTATACTGCAGTTTTATGCTGGATCCTCTTACTAATTTTCTACAACCTTTGGAAAAATTGAGAAATCTTTCTTCAATAAACTCTTAAGTTCTATGTCCACTTTCAAAGATGACTCTTGCTACTGGTTTGTGTATTTTGCATTTGATTTACATTGGTTATCAAAATTACATTTTCAGAATATGGAACACAATCACAAAGGTATAGATGGATATATACACAAATTCCTAAGCGTGAAGTAACTTAACATTTAATCTCAGTTGTGCATTATCAATTATACCAAAAAAGTGAAGACAGGAGAACATGTTTGGAAGGATTCTGGTACAAAAAGGACTTTATTTCACATGGGATAAAATAAATCATGCATGATCAAACATTACATGCATTTGCCTTGAAACCTTTAATATTAAGGTCATTACAACATTAATATTTCTCCACTGATGTTAAGTAAATAAACTGGCCTGTAGCCTAACAAAATAACAGTAGAAAATAGTTGCATTTTGAAAACAATACCCATCTCACAGATGGAATTTAAAACTTGCACAACTTTCAGTTAAAATGAAAGTGACGAGTCCACAATAAATGAAAACCCCCAAGAAAAAAGAAAAAAAAAATCTGTTTGGGAATGACAGTTGAGGAGAGGAAAATAAAGACATTGACTGGTTCAAAACCGCTTAGAATTTCAAACTAGGCTAAAAGGCTGTAATTTACACATATCAGGCCTTTCTACAGAGCACATATACCATCTTTATATGTTGTGTGGCAGTCTAGCACAAACCTGATAAAGACTTTTAGCATGTCATTAAAACAAGTTATTAACGTTTTAATGACGATTTAAAAGCATTTAAAATTGTGTTCATTAAATGAAAATGTCATGTAATACAGGTAAGTTACAGAAATAGTTTAGCCATTAGAACCAAAATTAAAATTACATTCAGTAAGACAAATGTAATTAAGAAAAATATTAAAGCAGAATATACTGTTACATGTTAGCCTTTTAAAATAGTATTAAAACAAATTAGTATTTAAACCGTTAATTTGTTGAGTAATTAAATGTTAATACAGCTTAAACAGATTAAAATATTCAAAGTTATTAAGAACTCATAAAAAGGCAAGTTTATTTGTATAGCACATTTCATACAATTTTAATTCAAAGTGCTTTAGATCGCAACAGATAAGAATCACAATAAAAGCAAGGGACTAAAATAAAAACTCTAAAATCAATCATTCAGTAATTACCACTCAATAGGAAAAACATTAAAGCAGATAAGACAAATAAATTAAAATAAAATGTTACAGTACTCATTTAAAATGATGTAAAAAATAAATAAAAATCTCAATAAATCAAGTCTGGATTAGGAAGAAGGAACCGAAAGAGGATTTCACAGGGCATTCTGGGGTGAGTTTCCATGTACATTTATGAAACTGATAAGTGCTTGATATTTTCCATAGTCCACCTGAAATGTAGATATTGTAACATTATTAAATATTTTTAAACATGGTTTCATATCTTCAATGTACAACAATAGAAATACCTTTCGCAGACTCCGCTGACACACATCATCTCGGTTTCCAGACAGAATCACACCAGCAGAAAAATGATTCATGAGGTAAATGGTACCATCTTTTCCCATTTTATTAAATAAGGTTTGCAAGTAACATTCTATTACCTTAATGAAAAAGCACATTTAAATAAGAAATACACAAAACATGCCTATTACACAAAAAGGTAACAGTTCAGCTTTTCAGATATGTACAATATTACTGGTGTGCTTTGGCAATTTATATCATGCAAGTTTGAAATGCTAATAGCTCATGAATATTCTTGCCTCTCCCATGAGCCACTTGTGAGGTTGCAGAGTTTTGAACTCTGAGTGATGGAGGGTGTACCTAGCCTTTTTTGCTGCTGATGGTACAACAGCAACCACCACTTCACAATCGTTTTTGCTCAAAAAGGTACTGAATCTGCAAGTAATCATTTTATTGTAAGAAATGTGAAATTGCATTGAAATTATTTGTATAAATGTATATTAATATGATATACTACCTCTTCTGTTGTGTCTTCAGCAGTATGTTCTGTGTTATCTGGCTCAGTATTGTACTCTGGTTCGGGTTTGTGTTTTGTTTTTGACCGGTCCATTGCTGTGTCTGGAATCATCTGGATGGTATTGGTGCTGATCTGTGTAACTTCTGGACTTTGTGATGGCTGTGGCAGTACTTCAGGTGGGTCAAAGTATTTTGTTTTATGTCTGTCCTTGTCCTTTCTTGATGTTTTCTGTGCCTATTCTTCTTTCTGGCTGAAGAACTTTTCTTTAGGTTCTGGATCACGGTAAGGCAGTAACAGATTGTTGTTAATTATGTGTTCTTTGTATCTGCCTTGGAGAGATCCATACATGTTCTGTATGAAGTCAGCAGGACGCAGGTACTTCTTCTTTTTAAGGATGCTGTGTTTAACAATCCAAAACCACTGTTCCACATGACAGTTACTTTCCCTTGTTTTGGATTGTTGGCTGACTGTAGCTGTGCTGATTTCAGAAAACCGGCTAAGATCCCCAAGAAGAACTCCACTCCACAGCGGGAAGATACTCATGTAGTTGTTCATGAGGAAGTCGATGAGCTCTGGACAGAAAAAGGTATTTTTTCCCCCTGTCTTGCTACTGAAGTGGAGGCTCTTGGCTCTGTTCAAAACTGCAGTGAACAGTGATGTAAATGGTGATCTGCCACACACTGAAGTTACATTTTCATCTGTTTCTGTTGCCTCTGCTATCGTTTGTGCCTCATAAAGGTTAATTGTGCTCTTCATTATTTTTAGATCCAGGGCAGTTTTGGCTGCATTCACCACGTCGGTCTCCTCTTCTGATGTGAAAAGAACAGCCATATCTTCAAATACAGCTGTTGCCTCTTCTAGATGTGTGCTGTTTAACAACAAGGCAAAGCAGTAGGTGGCATACTCCTTTAAAGCCTTGTTGTCAGTCTTTCTTGAAAATGCCTGACACACTGCCTTAACAATATGTGAAGAGCAAAGATGTAAGACTGTAAATTGAAGATCACCACTGTTTGCCTTGTTCAAAACAATGCGGTGGGCTCGTTGTAAATACAGCAAAATGCTTTCTTTGTTGAATGCCAGAAGGACACTTGAAATTAGTCCCCAACTGAAGTCCGTCTCCACTTGATGGACATGGCATGATGTTATTAGACCAAGAGCCCTTAATGTTTGCATCAGCCAGTATGTCAAGGTTGGAATTGAGTGCTGATTTGATACAAGCTCACTAACTGGTAGTGGCGGCATGTTTTTGCCCATTCCTGGCAGTACAAGTGCATAGTAGAGCACTCTTTTGGGCTGACTGGTAATGCGGGAGATAACGCTACCTGTGGCATCCAGGTGAAGTGTTACTGTTTTTTTTTTTTTTAAGATGCTGGGCCAAAATTGTGGTGTAAACCACATTGTGTGTACAAATGTACAGCAAATGGGTCCACCTGCAAATGTTGTAAGTAGCCAGCAGTCTCAGGACAATCAGATGTAGCACATTCCTTTATTATTTTTTGTGTAAGCATAAGCTCCAGGATTATGTCATCATGTAGCCTGGTGCTTTTTTTCAGTTCGCTAGAAATTACCCTTAACACATCTTTAGTCAAGGACTGTGAGATGTTACCTGCCAAAATCTCTTCTGGTGTGGATTTTCTTACGGCTTCATAATAGTAAGTGCTCACACCTTGTGTGAGGGCCTTTGCAGTTTTCCCCCTTCGTGTATATTTGGCTTGTCTGAATTGTTGGTGATCGTTTTTGTGTGTTATGTTTCCATTGCGAGCAACAAAGACAGTTATTTTCTTTTTTGATTTTGTTGGGGGGGTTTTATTGTGAAAGTATAGACTGCTGAACAGTCTTTAAAGGTGCAAGTGGCACGTGCTTTGAAAAAAAGCAGGGCTCGTTTCCGACTGTTTTGGCATTTTACGTGTTGATACTTAAAGCACAAAACACAACAAGGATTGACTTGACTAAATTCTTTATAAAGCATATCTGTCCATGGTCTCTGGAGTTGGTTTGAACCAGGCAGTGGCTTTATTTTTTTCCAGTTTTCCCATTTTATTTCTATACTGAATTTTTTTGGACCTGGTGTTGTGGCCCTCCACTCTTCATTATTTTGGTTCTGTTCCTGTTCCTTTTCACGTTCCCTTTTGTCCTCATTTTCAGAGTATGAGGACACTGACACGAAATCACTGTCCATGCTTTTTGATGTTAAATCCAATTCATTTGTATTTTGTATGGAGTGATGTTCCTCTATATTTTCAGTAAGTGTTTGCTTCTCCAAAACAATGTGTTCTGTTGGCTCATTTGTTTGTGGTTGTGTCTCATTCTGGTGAGGGATCTCTGCAGCTTGTTGTCCATCTGTGTTTTCTAAAATATAGTAATAATAATAGTAATTAAGATTAATATTTTTTCAGTATAATTATACCAATTGTATGGTTTTAAATCTAAGTAGTTGCATTATTATATTATAATGAAGTACAGTTCACATCATGTGACTTTTTTAAAGGGATATTTCACCCAAAATGAACATCTGCTCAAAATTTAATGCTACAACAAAAATAATATGGAAGTCAATGGCTAACGTCAACTGTGTGATTACCAACATTCTTCAAAATATCTTGTTTTTTGTCCAACAGAACAAAGGCATAATTTTTGGATAACATTTTGGATAAAATAAATGTTAAACCTTATGAGGTTCAGTTCATTACAACAATTGTTTATAGATTTTAGCCTATATCCAGTCATTGCTTCCTACAGATATTTATGATAATTTTAGATTTCAGTGCCATCATATGTCACTAGATGTCACCAAAGTCGCAAAAGTTTAGTTTTGGACGGCACCAAAAAAGATGAGTGAGTGGTTGCAAACTATTTATTTTAGCTATATTTAAAAATAAAAAGTTGAAAATAAGTAAACTACATTTGTTAATCTAAATGTAGCTAAAATAAATTGATTGCAGCAACACACCTTACATGCCTATGTGGCAAAGTAGGTAATCTCCCTCCCCTGGTACTTAGAGACGGCCTATCAGGGCTCAGTCATTGCTTTATAAAGGCTGTGATTAGGCTACCTGGGATGCGTCATTGTTGGCCCCGCCCATCTGGTACGTGTGTGTTTCCGCCTAACAAAGGTATGTTTGTAGATGGTTTGGCTAATGCTGCAATGAGCTCTTGGACATCGGCTAACTATATTAATTTATTGTAGCTGGAGTCGCCTTTTTGCAGCTTGAATAGCCTATTATTCCTGGCTTCGCTGTGGTTTTCAGGCTGTTCTTGCCACCTGTTTAGACTGATTTCATTCAAGTAATCTTCTGAGACTTGTGCTGTGAGCAACTGTATGAGGTGTGTGTAACGCTGTAGTCAATACCTGGTATGTATAGATACACATGTATATGCATTTCTTTTTTTTAATGAACACTTGATTGTGTTTTAAATTTAACTAACGGGTTGTTTTTAGTAGGACAAAGTTTTGGGAACGTCCGCCTGTTTGCGGGTGGGGAAGATCGTCTCCTGCATAATAGCAGATTAAAGACGGCGTTGCTGTTTTGCTGTTTTGTTGTGTTTTGTTGTGTTTATCGTTGTATTTTCTTGTGTCCGTATATGAACGCCGGTGATTGGGGGAAATAGCGGTTTGATTTTGTTACTGCTATAGGTGGTGGCTGTGTGTTTTGGCCCACCTTTCATTCTTACAATTACTAATTGTAAGTTTATTGCTATAACTCCTTTCGGATTCGAAACCCGGCTGTTCTTTATATTCTTTACATTTAATTAAGTTTTGTTTGCTCGTATCATTGTATGGTTTTTGGTTATTGTTTGTTTTCGTTACAATTGATTTTTGTTTTTTGATTTTGTAGTGATTGTTAAAACTTTTGCTATATATATATATATATATATATTTCTTTTTTCATTTCAGCTTTCTTTAAGTGACCATTGTTCCTTTTTTACATTTTGTTGTGTGTTTTGGTAATTGTTTGTCAATCAGGCTTTAGATTAATTTCGTTTTGTACATTTTAGTAATGTGTTTTCTTCGTGTTTTAGGCCCCTGAGTCGGGTGGCTAGCTGTCCTAGTATCCTGGTGGTGGTGGTGTTTGGAGCACGGAGTGTGGATTGTCGTTTGTAGTCACTCACCTCACTGTGTGTGTGTGTGTGTGCTTTATGAATAGCCACTTTTGCAGCTAGCCTACCCTGCTAGGGGTAAGCCTTCGTAAAACTGATTAATGTATGCCTGGTCGAATCATATCTTTGCCTGATCTTTAAAAGGTGTATTTTCTATGTTGTGAATTTAATAAATATTTTTTATGCTAGTGCCTCTGTCTCTGCCTCCCATGGTAACGAACCTGTGTGTCTAAATTCCATCAAGTATTGAGTTCCCCTCACTTTAGAGGGGTGGCGTAGTCGGTAGTTATATCAAAATTAATTAACTTCAAGTTACCACGCCACATTCTGGCGTAGTCGGCAGGGTACCGTGTTTGGCGGAGACACTGGTATTAGTGGTTGTTTTTTTTTTTTTTTTTTTTTCTTTTTTTTTTTTCTGTTGCAGTGAGATTGGTAAGGAGTAGCAGCAAAACAGCAGCGCACGTCTGGTGGATTCTTTGTGAGTCTACTCCCTCTTGTTGGTAAGTGTTACGGCCGTCAAAATTATGGAGGAAGAGTTACAGGAATTGAGGGAAGTAGTAGCTCAGTTGCGGGCAGAAAATGAGAGGTTGCGTCAAGACCCCTTTCTTGCGCTTCCTGGCCCTAGTGATGCACCTTCTATTGTTCCTGGTCCTTCTGTTGCTGCCCCCCCTCAGCCAAGTAGTGCACAGGCAGTCCTGCCAGAACGATTCGTTTTTGTACCTCGAGACAGGAAATGTCAAAAATTCAATGGCAGGGTTGGTCTGAGCATTGATGAGTGGGTTGAAGAGGCCAAAGCTTGTATGCAGGCTCGTCACCTGTCTGTTTCTGATCAAGCTTTCTTGTTTGACCACTTGGAGGGGGAGGCAAGGGAAGAGATTAGGTACTGTTCGGAGATTGAGCGAAATGATCCAGATAAAATTATTTTGGTGTTACGGGAATTATATGGTTGCTCTCAGTCATATGTCTCATTACAGGAGGCATTTTTTTCTAGAAAGCAGCAGGAGGGTGAATCATTGTTGGGGTTTTCCCTAGCTTTGATGGGTCTCCTAGAACGTGTGACGCAGCGATCGCCGTATGTTATGCCAAATTCACAAATTTTGCTACGCGATCAGTTCATTGAACATGTTTGTGACGTGGCCCTTCGCCGAGAATTAAAACAGTTAATACGTCGTCAGCCAATGTAAACATTGTTGGAAGTTCGAAGCGAAGCTCTTAGATGGGAAAGGGAGGGGATGTTGGGGAGTACGAGAGGACGAAGCAATTCCGTTCCATCCGCCTATGGGATTCAGTATGGTGTACAAGGTGAGTCACGGGTGGGTAGATTTCCTCAGTCACGTAGTCAGCCTCCTCACCGCGGCCCCATTATATGTAGGAGGTGCCAACGACTTGGCCACTTTGCTGGAGAGTGCGATGGGGAGCGTGTTCCCCCTCGTCCGCAACCCCCTTTGCCCACTGCGTCGTCATCTGAGGGTAGACAGCCTGGTCCATCTGCGTTGTCGGGAAACTAGTCCCCACCGTGTCGCCGAGCCAAGGCGCGGTTGGGGAATTGACCGGCTCTAGTGTTTCAAGTATGTCTCATTTAATGTCTTCATGCCCGCACCTTGCTATTCGAATGGGTGGGGTCCAAATTTCATGTTTGGTCGATACTGGCTCCATGGTGTCCACAATAACGGAAAGTTGGTTTCGTAAATATTTTGAACCATGGGGTCCGGATCGACTTAAGTCGTGCCAGTGGTTACAACTTCGGGCTGCAAACGGTCTTTCGATTCCATATATTGGCTACATGGAACTGGATGTCGAATTGTGTGGGCAAGTGATTTCGGAGTGTGGAGTGCTTGTTGTTCGGGACCCTCCTGGTGGGATTTGTGACCAAGTCCCAGGGGTACTCGGGATGAATGTCCTGAGCCGTTGTTACCAGGAGTTATTCGGACAACATGGCCCTGCTCTTTTTGAGTCTGCTGTAACCGTTGAGGCCCCTAGCTTTGTCATGCAGGCACTTCAATATTGTCACCGTTTGGAAGACCAGGGTTCAGTAAGGCACCCTGGTCCGGTTAGGTTACGGGGTCGTGAGTCATGTCGCATCCCAGGTGGCACGATGAAGTTTGTAGCAGCACATTGTTCAGAACAAGTCGCAGCGGGGGTGGTACTGTTTGAGCCCCCAGAGTCTGGGTTGCCCGCGGGTTTGTTGGCTTCTCCAGCGCTGGTACAGGTCATAAGAGGCATTGCCTACTTGCCTATGGTAAATGTGGGAACTGCGGATGTTATGCTGCATTCTAAAACCGTTTTGGGAGTGCTAAATAGTGTTTGTATTGTAAGTCTGCCTGCTAGGGTAACTGAAGTGAAATCTGTTGTAGCCATCATGGCAGAGCACTTGTAACAAGTGTCTCTAGTGTTTCTTGTTGTGTAGCCGTCAAGGCCAGAGGACTTGTACCAAGTTTCTCGTGTTTCTTGTTGAGTAGCCGTCATGGCAAGAGGACTTGTACTAAGTATCTCGTGTTTCTCATGGTGTAGCCATCATGGCAAGAGGACCTGTTTCAAGGGTCTCTAGTGTTTCTTGTTGTGTAGCCGTCAAGGCCAGAGGACTTGTACCAATGGTCTCTCTGTATTCGCTCTACTAGCTTCCCATAGCGAAGGTGAGTGTCTTGGGGTTATCGTCGGGGCGACGATAAAATAGCTGGGGCAGATTGTGGCAAAGTAGGTAATCTCCCTCCCCTGGTACTTAGAGACGGCCTATCAGGGCTCAGTCATTGCTTTATAAAGGCTGTGATTAGGCTACCTGGGATGCGTCATTGTTGGCCCCGCCCATCCGGTGTGTGTTTCCGCCTAACAAAGGTATGTTTGTAGATGGTTTGGCTAATGCTGCAATGAGCTCTTGGACATCGGCTAACTATATTAATTTATTGTAGCTGGAGTCGCCTTTTTGCAGCTTGAATAGCCTATTATTCCTGGCTTCGCTGTGGTTTTCAGGCTGTTCTTGCCACCTGTTTAGACTGATTTCATTCAAGTAATCTTCTGAGACTTGTGCTGTGAGCAACTGTATGAGGTGTGTGTAACGCTGTAGTCAATACCTGGTATGTATAGATACACATGTATATGCATTTCTTTTTTTTTAATGAACACTTGATTGTGTTTTAAATTTAACTAACGGGTTGTTTTTAGTAGGACAAAGTTTTGGGAACGTCCGCCTGTTTGCGGGTGGGGAAGATCGCCTCCTGCATAATAGCAGATTAAAGACGGCGTTGCTGTTTTGTTGTGTTTATCGTTGTATTTTCTTGTGTCCGTATATGAACGCCGGTGATTGGGGGAAATAGCGGTTTGATTTTGTTACTGCTATAGGTGGTGGCTGTGTGTTTTGGCCCACCTTTCATTCTTACAATTACTAATTGTAAGTTTATTGCTATAACTCCTTTCGGATTCGAAACCCGGCTGTTCTTTATATTCTTTACATTTAATTAAGTTTTGTTTGCTCGTATCATTGTATGGTTTTTGGTTATTGTTTGTTTTCGTTACAATTGATTTTTGTTTTTTGATTTTGTAGTGATTGTTAAAACTTTTGCTATATATATATATATATATATATATTTCTTTCCTTTTCATTTCAGCTTTCTTTAAGTGACCATTGTTCCTTTTTTACATTTTGTTGTGTGTTTTGGTAATTGTTTCAGTCAATCAGGCTTTAGATTAATTTCGTTTTGTACATTTTAGTAATGTGTTTTCTTCGTGTTTTAGGCCCCTGAGTCGGGTGGCTAGCTGTCCTAGTATCCTGGTGGTGTTTGGAGCACGGAGTATGGATTGTCGTTTGTAGTCACTCACCTCAGTGTGTGTGTGTGTGTGTGTGTGTGTGTGTGTGTGCTTTACGAATAGCCACTTTTGCAGCTAGCCTACCCTGCTAGGGGTAAGCCTTCGTAAAACTGATTAATGTATGCCTGGTCGAATCATATCTTTGCCTGATCTTTAAAAGGTGTATTTTCTACGTTGTGAATTTAATAAATATTTTTTACGCTAGTGCCTCTGTCTCTGCCTCCCATGGTAACGAACCTGTGTGTCTAAATTCCATCAAGTATTGAGTTCCCCTCACTTTAGAGGGGTGGCGTAGTCGGTAGTTATATCAAAATTAACTTCAAGTTACCACGCCACACCTACATTTTTGTCAGTTCAATGAATATTTTTTGGAATGCACCAAAGAAATTACAACAAATTAACCAATTGATATATTTGTATATTATCAAATGTAGTGATGACATTTATTTAAACTAGAAATTATGATCACGTCTGTGACCTTCGTGCCCAAATTTATCCGAGAAGGTCCAATTAAAGGCTGGTATACGAAGAATATTTGAGGGTTAAGAAACATGGCTCTAAACACTACCAAAACAGTTTTTTTGTGCTTGTATCAATAGCAGAACCCTTTTTTTGGTGCTACATAGAACTCTTTCTAAAGGGATCCATAAAGAATCATGCTTTCCATTATAGATATATGCTATATAGCACCTTAATGGTGTTATAAATAACCTTTCTAATGGTTTTAGTTTATTAAGATTAGTGTGATTTAAATATTAAGATTAGACATATTTGTATTATTAATATTATGTGTATTCAAGATTCTTTTATTTGTCACATACACAATTATATAGAGCATATATAACCAGCAGTGAAATGTGAGTAATATTATAGTGTAATATAGTATATATATTATTTTATATCTATCTGCCTTGTATTACAATATTCATCCATCTTTCGCTTATCTGGGGCCGGGTCGCGGGGGCAGCAGTCTAAAGCAGAGATGCCCAGACTTCCTTAAGGCTGTACATAAAAACCACAACATGCCGTGGTAATTAAGTAGTTTATTTTGTCTTGACATGTGAAATTGTAACATAATGACATTGAACATAAATAAATACTTAAGTAAAACAAAGCAGCAAACATTGTAATGAAGACCAAGTTATAGTAAAATTCTGTATTTCATAATTCCTTTTATGATGCGTTTACGTACATCATTATGTGTATGTTCTTTTGAATTAGTGGCAGTTTCTCTCTGCAGACGATGTTTAACGATGTGACGGCATCTGAAATACAGAACTGAGTTTAGAGTTATAATGTGTCTCCTTCCATTTATGTAAAAACATAGTTTATGAAGGCCAAAAGTAGTATGTGACTGCTTTACAATGTTAAAAGCAAAAAGAAAAAAAGAAAATTAATGTCATAGAACAGTTGTGACCGAGTATGTGTATGCATAAACCCAAGTACTATATAAATACAGGAAAAATACAATAAAAAATAACAATATGGACCATAAATTAATTACTTTTGTTACTTACTGAACAGAGCTTGTCACACTTACATGTTCTCTTAAAGAGAGAAAAAGACATGATTAGTAGGCAACCAGTAACAATTTGAACATTATAATGTATATAAATGTAAATAAATAATTTACCTGTTGAGAATGTGCTGACAGTTTGTGTAGTTGAATAGCTGAGAAAATCAGTAATGAGGTGCTTTGACAATTACGGATTAGAAAAACTAAAAGCATAAAGAACCATAAACTCTAATACAAAGAACCATTTCAGCATTAAATAGATCTTCGGGATGCTATGGTTTTAGATAGAACCATTACTACATGTAAAGAACCTTTAAAGAACCTTTTTTTTTTTCTTTTTTTTTTGGAGCCACGTAGGTAAGTATTATGTGCATGCAATAAATATCAGGTTTGAGAATTTTGTTCCCTTTTTGTATCTTTACAGTAAGACAAGTTTCTGCTCTGAAATGGTCTGCTTGCATACAGCCTTGAACCCTTCATATTATAAACTGACACTAAAAGTAACTCTTGATCAATTCATTTGGACATAATGTCTAAAAACAACAAAGTCAGGCACTGTGTTTAAAAATAAGTGACCCAAAAATAAAACACTGGTGCTTCTACAATACCAAACACATATAAGAGCTAATTACTCAAAAAACTACACGCGTTACAATTTTGGACCTCAAGTTAGAATAACCCAAATAGGAATATGTGCCTATCAAACAAGCCTCTTAGTGCATTACGGAGATATTTATTGGCCTGAAAAGACCATTGAGAATGGCCCATGTTTACTTCTGTAGAACATATAGCTCAGATGCAGTCAAGCTGTGAAATTGATTAATGGAATTTATTAGACACTTACATTAACATACAAATGGGGAAAATAAACAAGTTAAACATTTCCCTATACATCTCTTCCCACAAAGTGCTCATTACCAACACTGTACAAGAATTCAACATAACCAAGTTTAATACCCCTAGTCATTTTTTCAGAACCTGACATCATGCTACACATATTACACATAATCATCATTTCCAGTGCAAGAATCTTGTAACTTGTAATGACAAATTTGTATGTAATCACACAAGAACATGACTACATTTAATTTTAACATTTAGTCAAGCAATCTTTTCATTCAGTGGCAAAAAATGCTAAAACATATTTGAAACCATCCTTGTTCCTGAATCAAAATTACTACAGTATAATACACAGCTGCCATGACAAGTACACTTAGATAAGCTGAATTAATTAGGAAAATGTATTTTCATGATTATGAAAACAGTACCAAAGACATTTAAGTATGTCTTACCTTTACAAAGAACTTCAGTATGTATACCTTACCTGTTGCCTTTCCATATTAGCGTTAGCCATTTGATGAGTTTTTCATTGCTCTGTTTAAAAACATCAATGGCAAGGTTTGACCATGTTTCTTTAGTGATTTTTTTCTTTTTACTTATATTGTGAGAAATGAATGCTCTCACAACAGCTTCCCTCCCACCAGCATCTTTCCATAGGTCTTTGTTTCTTAGTTTTTGCCCTTTTCTGTATCTACCCATGTTTGAACATGTGTGAAACAATTGGCAATTCTTCTAACATTTCAATTGATATGTGCATTGTTTGCACCATTATGATATACTGCCTCCTACAGGAGTGGGGATGATTCTAATAAGTATGACTTCATAAAGAATACACTATACATTCTGTTACTGAAAACAATATCTGAATATTCTTCTAGAATACAGTAACTTCACTCAGCCTTTGGAGTTGAGATAGAATGGTTAATTTATTGTCATATAACTTTAAAAGACAATTGATTACATTTGATTCAATAGCAGGTAGCCTAAATTAAATGAGACAGTAAAACATGCATGAAAATGTTGTTCTTGCAGGCAGTAACAAAACAAACACTTGATAATTTGTATTTAATTGAGATTTCCTTACATTTTATTTGCTTGAATTGATGCATTCATTTCTACAGCAATATCTTGTTTTCTACTATAATTCTGTGACTTGAACCACTTTGAAATAGCCAATTTGTTCTTGTAGCCAGTAGCAACACACCCTTTAGAATGGCAGAAAGAAAAAATATGCATTTTTGAATTGATAAAACGTTTTAATTTCAAACGCAGTCTCAACAATTGCAATAACTTCCTCTAGGGGCAGCATACAGCACACCTCAGAAGGCTTTGCAAGGTTTTTTTGTTTCAAAAATGTCAGTATCATGTCTTCATCGTCACTCTTGGAAGTAAAACAAACTTGAAATTGTTGTTCCCCAAGCCAGTTACAAAACACACCCTTTAGAGTTCAGATAGAGTGCTCTGTGTATTTTTAGAGAATGTAAGAATTTTGAATATCAAACTCTGAGCAAAAACCGCCACATGTTCCTTTTGGGGGAAGTAACACCGCACACTCTTTAGGAGGCTTTGGGAGAATTGTCAGAATTGTTGCGTCCCCATAACAGGTTTTGCCCTAAAGTTTTGTGTAAACTGTATATGCAACTTTAATGTGTCATTCTAGGAAGTACAAGGACGCACAGCATTTCATGGTGAGTTAAAAAAACTTTGTTTTCAATGAGCGTGTTTCTTTTAATATATCAATAACTTGTCATGTGCTACAGGTTAGTTGTGTAAATAAAGGCTAACTTAAACTTTCTTGTAGGAGCCTGCAACAACACACACCCTCTAGATATGAACAATTAGTCTATGTATTGTGTAAAATTTTTTGGATCACATTTGAATCTCATCAGAGTTGTTCAGCATCACTTATGATAGTAAAACCAACTGAAAGCAGTTGTTTTAGGACCTAGTCATAGGACACAGTTTTTGGGATTGTGATTGATAATTGTTTTTTTTTAAATTTATAATATTGTTATTACCCTAAGTTTTATTCTTTCCACTGTGTAAATTTTATTTTGTTTTCCCAGGTAATAATTGTGTGTGTATGTTTCAAGCCTTTGTGTGCCCAATGTCTTGTTTCAGATTAGGCAAACACCATGATGGTGGTTTTAGCCGCAGAACTATTATAGAGCACATACTATTGAAACCGAAACCAACACATAATTTAGTTTCAACTAAATACAGTCTTCTATTTTAGCTTCAAATGCTGTGTCTTGTTACAGATTTCTTATAGAACATTGTACAGTAGTTTTCAATGTCAAAAGTGATGCAGAAGTCACGCTATTGACTTTCAAAAGTCGCTTGTGCAGTCTTCCATTGAGTCTCTAGTATTACTGCCCCCTAGAGGAATGTGCTGCAGTTGTTTTGAACCAGTATGACATTCAAAGTTATAAATTATTTAAAAATCAATAAAGTCTTCTATTTCAACTTCTAAAGGTGTGTTTTGTTTCTGATTTCTAAATGAACATTTCAATTCAGGTTTTACACTCATATGTTATTCAGGACACATGCTATTGAATTAAATAGTAGGTTTCTTGAAGCATCTGGTTGTCACAGTTCTTCTGGATTTATTCTCTCTCAGTTTTTATGTCATTCCAGACAGACTGATGATGATCAGATCAGATCTATGTGTGGAGCACTGCCTGCTGTCAGACAGAAATCTCACTGGATTATTACAATTAATGGCCAAATAAATGTTTGGAAATCAAAAGTGATATTTAGCCTACCACTGCATATTATATATTTACATTACATTTACATTTATTAATTTAGCAGACGCTTTTATCCAAAGTGACTTACAAATGAAGACAGTGGAAGCAATCAAAAACAACAAAAAGAGCAATGATATATAAGTGCTATAACAAGTCTCAGTTAGGTTAACACAGTACACGTAGCATGGGATTTTAACTAAAATAATAAAAAGAAAACAGATAGAATAAAAAATAAAGAATAGAGCAAGCTAGTTAGAGGTCTTTACACACACACACACACACACACACACACACATATATAAAACTGCATAATAAATGAAAAGAAAATAGGACACAAAAAGATTAGAAAGGTAGTTAGATTTTTTTTAAAGAATAGAATTAGAATAGAGAGTGTTAAGGTTAGAGGGTCAAATAAAGATGGAAGAGATGTGTTTTAAGCCGATTCTTGAAGATGGCTAAGGACTCAGCTGCTCGGATTGAGTTGGGGAGTTCATTCCACCAGAAGGGAACATTTAATTTAAAAGTCCGTAAAAGAGACTTTGTGCTTCTTTGGGATGACACAATCAAGCAACGTTCACTTGCAGAACGCAAGCTTCTAGAGGCACATAAGTCTGAAGTAACAAATTTAGGTAAATGGGTGCAGAGCCAGTGGTAGTTTTGTAGTCAAACATCAATGCCTTGAATTTTATGCGAGCAGCTATTAGAAGCCAGTGCAAATTGATAAACAGAGGTGTGACGTGTATTTCTTTTTGGCTCATTAAAAATTAATCTTGCTGCCGCGTTCTGAATTAATTGTAAAGGTTTGATAGAATTGGCTGGAAGACCTGCCAAGAGAGCATTGCAATAGTCCAGCCTGGACAGAACAAGAGCTTGAACAAGGAGTTGTGCAGCATGATCCGAAAGAAAGGGCTTGATCTTCTTGATGTTGAATAAAGCAAATCTGCAGGATCGGACAGTTTTAGCAATGTGGTCTGAGAAAGTCAGCTGATCATCAATCATAACTCCAAGGCTTGAATTGAAGGTGATGGTCCATATTTCATATATGAAATGCTAATACAAAAAAGAAAAACAAACAGCCCATATATATATATATATATATATATATTAGTTTATTGACATATAGTACTTTTTTTTTAAAGCATATAAGTATGGAACACAAATTACAATTAATCTATAGATCTATAAAAACACACATATATACACACACATATAGATCAGCATAAAATTTCTATCCATGCATTACCACCACCAACAATGTCTTGCACTCTTAAAAGAGCTTTTTTTAAAACAAAAGTGTATTTCTGAGTAAAATATTGAGGAAAGTCCCAAATGTTATTTCAGTGACATATACACAAAATATATTCAAACAGGAAATAATTTTGTTTAATGAACATCATTATATATATATATATATATATATATATATATATATATAACAAAAAAATAACATTACAGACAGTATTTAAAAATCATGCTTAATTAAAATGTCATGTAAATAGGCATTTTTTACATGACGGGCATTAGTGTAAATATTTAAGCAGGAATTAATTTAAATAGTTTATTTTGGATTATAACATTTAGAAATGTGATTCTAAATAAAAAGATAAATAAATATAATCATTTGCTAGCTGTCAAAGCAAAAACAAAATGTACAAAGGGTCCTTTTGATTGCAGTTTATTCTTATAGTTGTGGGCAAAATGTTAATTATATTACTAAGTTAAGAGGTATTACACATATATATATATATATATATATATATATTTTTTTTTTTTTAGTGCTCCCCTGAATAAGATATGTTGCATCAAAGATTTTTATATATAGCCCACAAGACAAAATAATAACTGAATTATGTCAGAAGCTTAGCACAATTTTTCCAAAGATATTGTGAGACCTGGAGAGTTTTTATGAAGAATAAGGGACAGTTTAACTGCTCAGGAAAAATAAGGGACAACTATAAAAATAAAAAATGATATTGAATGGAATGGATTTTTTATTTATTTAATTCAATAGCATGTGTCCTGAATAACATATGAGTGTAAAACCTGAATTGAATTGAAATTAGAAATCAGAAACAAAACACACCTTTAGAAGTTGAAATAGAAGACTTTATTGATTTTTAAATAATTTATAACTTTGAATGTCATACTGGTTCAAAACAACTGCAGCACATTCCTCTAGGGGGCAGTAATACTAGAGACTCAATGGAAGACTGCACAAGCGACTTTTGAAAGTCAATAGCGTGACTTCTGCATCACTTTTGACATTGAAAACTACTGTACAATGTTCTATAAGAAATCTGTAACAAGACACAGTCTTTGTAGCTGAGATAGGAGACTGTATTTATTTGAAACTAAATGATGTATTGGTTTAATTTTCAATAGCATGAGTTATATTATAGTTCAGCGGCTAAAACCACCATCAGAATGTTCTTCTAGGAGCCAGTAACAATACACACCCTTTGAAGTTTAGATGGAATACTGTACGTTTTAAAAATGAGTGTGTTAATGGGTTCAAATGTAATTCAATAGTATGCATCCCGATTTACATGTGATAGTAAAAGATGGCTGTAAATATTGTTCTTTGAACAAATAACAAGACACACCCATTTCAATTTACATATCAAACTGTATGCATTCTAAATTAATTTATTTAAACTTCTGAATGTCAGACTTGGTCGAGACAAGTGCAATATGTTCCTCTAGGTGGCGCTAAACTGCACAATCTTTGTCATGCTTTCCAAGCATTTTCTCAGTCTGTACATTTCAATAACTTTTGTTGTGCTACAGTTATGTGAATGAAACCAACAGCTAAATGTTCTTTTATGAACACATAATAAGACACACCCATTTGATTTGAGATTAATTATTTATACATTTCACAAGTGAAGCATTTAGATGGAATTTATCTCTTCGTTTTGCACTTTGCAGATAGTCCCTTGCCTGCACTTTTACATTATAAGGTCTGTCAGCTATAATTCCTTAAGGCAGATTAAACCCATTAAAACACAATGTGTGTTCTCTTCTACATTTGAAAACAATTACAACATAGGAAGTTTGTTGTCATTGTGCTAAATCGTTAAATAATTATTGAAGATCTCCGAGGCTGAATCTCTGACAAAATGTCAAACGTCAAACGTCGAACCTATCTTTATATCGGTAAACTGAGGGGACGGATTGCAAAACCGTCACGGATTGATTTTTTTTCTCTTTACAGGTGACGTGCAGGGCTCCGTGGTATTGCAATGTAGTAAAACACACTGGATGCAGACTGGTAGTGTACCTTGTTCTTTGAAGGTCTGTCATGACGCGCCTCATCATCGTCCTCCTCCTCCTCCTCCTCCTCCTCCCTGCACTATCCAATGACGTTTGATAGAGTGTCCGAGCCCACGTCTCGCCCCTAGTCAAACACCTCACGTAACAGCAACAAAAACATGAACAAACACTGAACGATTGTATTTTTTATTAACTAACATTAACACGGATTAATAAATGTATTGTTCCATGTTCGTTTGTGTACCACGCGCAAGGTTTATCGAGAAGGGTATACCTGCACAACCGGAGGCTGCAGTTTCAGGACCGCAATTCTGGGACCGCAGCTTTAGGACCCTAGTATTTTTGTGACAGCGCCACCTACTGTACTGAATCAACACTAATTAAAGATGGACGACGTGGACAGCAATCAGACGGTGAGTACCGATATTTAATTAAGTTTTATTTTATAACGTTTAAACGGTGCAAAGTTTACATAGTGAGAACTGCTACCTATGAATTAATAATTAATTCCCACCAAATTAAGAATTTGTGAGCTAGTTTTATTAATTACTACGACGTTAATTCGTGGCTATGATTTCATAAATCCTTGTTGAGTTTTAATGACGAAGTATTATAAGTGAATCTAGCCTGCACATTAATTAAACTTATCAGATGACAAGAGCATGGTTGATGTAAGGTTTGTAAGATTTACCTGCAGCTTAATGTATTATTGTGAATACTGGCTTATTCGTTGTTTTACCATATTTGTGTATAAAATATATTTCATAATTAAACTGCACTGACTGCCTAGTTGCAATATGTGTTAGCCTGTTGTTTTGGCATTATTTTGCAATGATAAATGAGGCATTTGGCAATTTTAATTGTTTGTTACAATTTGGCCTAATCTGCAGGTCTACTCCACATACAGTTATACATTGCTATCATGTGTTAGTTTCTGTCATGTTCTGCATGGCCAATATGAAGTGATTTTATGGATTCAATTAGGCTCATTGTAGGACAGATGATTAAAAAAGGCACTAGGGATATTTTCACGATCTCAAAATATTCTAACAAGTACACTCTCTCTTTTCCAAGATACATATAACAATCCAAGAAAGGGAGATCCCTGCCCGAATTGAAGAGATGCACCACATGCTGCAAGGACTTTCACTTTTCATATATATATATATATATATATATATATTCCAGTTGAATATGTTAAACAAATGTTTCTTATTTATCTCTCTCTGTCTCTCGCTCTCTCTTTCTCTAGAGTTGAAGCCTACAGCCATTCTATCCATGCAGCAACTGATGGAAAAGGGTTTTCACTTTGGTGCTGTTGTGATGTTGTCACAAAAATGACATGTATAGACTGTACAGACCAAGAGTTTGGACGCACCTTCTCATTCAAAGAGTTTGCTTTATTTTCATGACTATGAAAATTGTAGATTCACACTGAAGGCATCAAAACTATGAATTAACACATGTGGTATTATATATGGAATTATATACATAAATAAAAAACGTGTGAAACAACTGAGAATATATCATATTCTAGGTTCTTCAAAGTAGCCATCTTTTGCTTTGATTACTGCTTTGCACACTCTTGGCATTCACTTGATGAGCTTCAAGAGGTAGTCACCTGAAATGGTCTTCCAACAGTCTTGAAGGAGTTCCCTGAGAGATGCTTAGCACTTGTTGGCCCTTTTGCCTTCAGTCTGCGGTCCAGCTCACCCCTAAACCATCTCGATTGGGTTCAGGTCCGGTGACTGTGGAGGCCAGGTCATCTGGCGCAGCACCCCATATATATATATATATATATATATATAAAAAAATATATATATATATATATATATATATATATATATATATATATATATATATATATATATTTATGTATGTATGTATGTATGTATGTATATAAATAAACATTCTTGAATCATTCTTGTGTTTTGTCTTGCCTCTCAACAACTTTTAAAATATTGGCAGTAATTTAGTGACTCGATACCCTGATTCCAACTTTAACTTACCTGAAAATGAGCTAATTCACCTTAAGGAAGTGAAACAATATACTGTATAATTCAAGAGACTTTTCAAGAGACAATTCAAGACTTTTAAGGTTCTTCATTTTTTACAATTGATTTAACATTGATATACATCAATTTTACTAAATTGACATTTCATTTATATTTTGTGTAAATTCATGTTTAAATTTAAAATTGTGACTTAAAGCACACTTAGTAATTAAACTCTGCTGCATTTTGAATCAAAAATCACATTTAAAAACAAATGCTACTGAGATTAATATATTGACGCTATATACAAAGTAACGTGACTGCAAACTAAACCAACAGGATACTAGAACTGCGTTCCTGAAACTGCAGCCATCGCTATATCGTCCAGTACGGTAGGTGGCGCTGTCACGAAAAACTAGGGTCCTAGAACTGCGGCCCAGATCCGCGGTCCTGAATCTGCAGCCTCCGGTTGTGCAGGAACATACTATTGGGGTTTATCAGCAAATCCATGTCTTCTTCTCCGTTTAAAAAAAGTGTATCTCTGTGGCAGAATTACAGCGCCACATGCTGGTCTGGCATGTATACTACGTCACTTTGTAGGCCAACCCGGAAGTTAGCGGCGCATGGGTTCCCTCCATCGAAAAGCCATGCATTTTTCCCATAGACATTTGGAAAATCGCAAAAAATAAGATCGGTGTTCAACAAAGAGTTATGACCCTTACACGTTTTGTCTATCAAGATAACCTTTTCAAATTACTCTAAAATTTATAAATTTTGAAGCGTAAATAAAGCCGTCAGATATAAAATGCTAACGGTAGGCTATAAACGGACTACAGCACACCATGGTCGCGGATCAACGTCATCATCAAGCTTCCTCAAACTTTATTTTAAAAAACACGCTCGCTCATTATGATCTGTGCTGTGTATGAACACTTACCCACTTTTCCATGAGAATATTGCCTATTGTTTTTTTTTTTTTTTTTCAAAAATGTTAGAAACTAATTTTATGTGTAACTCTCTGAGATTTTATTTAATCTTTTGTTAATGTTTTATTTTTTGTTTATTATTTTGTTATTTCATATAAACCTTAATATTATTTTCTTTGTGATTAAGATTATTATACCTTATCATTGTGCCCCAAATAAACTTTAAAGATTATCTAAATTAGGGAGGGATAACATTAGATGAGTTATAATAGTGTTCTATGTATTTAAGATAACTATACACACAATCTCTGAACAAGCATAACACAGTTAAATTCCAAACATTTTATATAATAGTTGTATGTAATTACATATGTTGAATTTAAAGAGAATTGTCCAATAGCATCAACAAATGCTTATTATAATATAATATAAATAAACCATATATGTTCTCTGAATAAACCATATACCATATATACATTTTCTATGTATTTTTTATCTGGTAATCCACAAGCCTCAATGTGAGAACTAGTGCAGTAAATTTTATCTCACATTCACATTACTGTGAGCTGACTGGAGTGTAGTTACAATAGTATACAAGTAGTATACAATAGTTTAACATTTAATTGTTGGTATTTGTCAGACAGGCGACTTACAGTGCATTCAGGCTATACATATCAGCATGTTCTCTGGGAATTTAACTCGCAACCTTTTGCACAGTTAATAAAATGCTCTAATAACTTAGCCACAGAAACCTTAAAGCAAGAGCTGTAGTAAACATCTTTATTTTCATAAAATAAGTAAACTGAAAACAAACTATATACTAATTGCAAAAACTGATAATTCACACAACAGGTCTCTACAGGGAAAGATGGCATTGTTGCTACAATGGGTGGTTGAACATTTTTAGGCACATCAGCGCTATCCTGTCTCAGGGAGTATGAATTATCTTTCCAAATTTGTCCAGTGGGAACATCGTTTGTGGATAAAAACAAAACAGGGACATTTTTTCCCCCTGCAGGAAAACGACAGCTGCAGATGCGAGAATGGACACTGGGTTTCCGGTCAGCTCGTCTAAGGATAAATTCAAAATAAGCAATGTTTTATGGAAGTTACACCTTTACAGATTAAAATTACAAAGTGGGGTGGGGGAAAAATCACACAATAAAATATTTGTATTATATTAGAATGGAGTTTTTCAGCATTTACATTAATCTTCTTCATTGATCTGTCAACGTTTATATAGCACATTAAATATAGTTTACATTTACTACTAAAATAACAAAGATTAATATCAGTTACCTAATGCCTTAACTAATGCTGTTTACAAATACAATCATAAGTGGGTAAAAGTCAAGTTAACAAATATCAGGGTGCAGGACCCTTCTTAATTATATCCAAACAAGTTACAATAAGCCAATAAACCAGGTATTATTTTGAATATCTTAAACAAACACATTTCTCGACTTAACGTTTGACTTTAATACAACTGCAGCGGATCTAATATATTAAACAGTGGCAAAGTAAACAAGGATTTAGATATTTTAAGAGAAAGACAAAGGTATTTTAGCTGTTGATTTGGTTATGAAAAACGTTTATTCTTGCTAGCCTTTTTAACTCCATCTGACCGTCAAAGTAACAATAGCGTGTTAAGCAATATGCACCATTAAAGTTTCGTCGTGGCCACATTAAGGCAGTAAATACGATGTTCACATGGAAATCATCATTGTGTGAGCTTACCTTATGGCACGAACCCAGAGTCTCCGCTGGGTAACATCGGATTCGGACGGAAAACGAGCATCTTTCATTCGACGACTTGTGCTTTCATCTCGGGACAAAACAAAACACCATTGTCGAACTACAGTCTCTCCACAGAAATAAAAGTGCGGTCAAGCCAGCCGCCAAGTAATCGGTTGCCTTAATATCATAGAATTCTGTGTACAATAATATTTGTAAAAACTACAATTTGAAAAGACTAAATATATAACGTTATGTATATTAACTGAGATGAACGTGAGGGTGAAACGCCGGCAAGTGAGAGATTTCATGGCGTCTAAAGTCCCCGCCAAAGTGATGTAGTCCCTTTTAGCAACTTGTTAGCAACCACCGTTTTTAAGACACAATAAAGTTTTAAAAAAATCACAAGCAGGTTATAACTTGTGGGTTTTATGTCATAAATCAAAACGTGAAAATATTTAGAGGCTTTGTGCACTCTCTGTGGTCATTAAAAATCCCAGGATGTCTTTCGAAAAGAGTAGAGGTGTGACCTCGGCATCCTGGCTCAATTCGCCCATTGGCCTCTGACCATCATGGCCTCCTAACAATCACCATATCTGCTGATTGGCTTCATCACTCCGTCTCCTCTCCATCAGTAAGCTGGTGTGTGGTGGGCGTTCTGGCGCACTATGGCTGCCGTCGCATCATCCAGGTGGATGCTGCACACTGGTGGTGGATGAGGAGATACCCCCTGACTATGTAAGCGCTTTGAGTGTCTAGAAAAAGCGCTATATAAATGTAAGGAATTATTATTATTATTATTATTGTTAACCACAGACCTTATTTCAGGCGATTTAGCAAAAACCCATTCAAAAAACCCATAGACTTTAGGGCGAGGGAACCCGTAGTGCTAAAATGCTAACTCACTTTCGCGTTTTGGCCTACAAAGTGACGTCATAACTTCGGCACTCTATTCCTGCACAACCGGAGGCTGCAGTTTCAGGACCGCAGTTTTAGGACCCTAGTTTTTTTGTGACAGCCCCACCTACCGTACTGGATCAAAACTAATTAAAGATGGACGACGTGGACAGCAATCAGACGGTGAGTACCGATATTTAATTAAGTTTTATTTTATAACGTTTAAACGGTGTGAAGATTACATAGTGAGAACTGCTAACTATGAATTAATAATTAATTCCCACCAAATTAAGAATTTGTGAGCTAGATTTATTAATTACTACGAAGTTAATTCGTGGCCATGATTTCATAAATCCTTGTTGAGTTTTAATGACGAAGTATTATAAGTGAATCTAGACTGCACATTAATTAAACTTATTAAACTTAGATGACAAGAGCATGGTTGATGTAAGGTTTGTAAGATTTACCTGCAGCTTAATGTATTAGTGTGAATACTGGCTTAATAGTCGTTGTTTTACCATATTTATGTATAAAATATCTTTCATAATTAAACTGCACTGACTGCCTAGTTGCAGTATGTGTTAGCCTGTTGTTTTGGCATTGTTTTGCAATGATGAATGAGGCGTTTGGATTCAATTGTTTGAATACAATTTGGCCTAATCTGCAGGTCTACTCCACATACAGTCCATTGATATCATGTGTTAGTTTCTGTCATGTTCTGCATGGCCAATATGAAGTGATTTTATGGATTTGGTTAGGCTCATTGTAGGACAGATGGCTAAAAAAAAAGGCACTAGGGATATTTTCATGATCTCAAAATATTCTAACAAGTAGGCTCTCTCTTTTTCAAGATACATATAACAATCCAAAAAGGGAGATCCCTGCCCGGATTGAAGAGATGCACCACATGCTGCAAGGACTTTCACTTTTCATATATATATATATATATTCCAGTTGAATATGTTAAACAAATGTTTCTTATTTATCTCTCTCTGTCTCTCGCTCTCTCTTTCTCTAGAGTTGAAGCCTACAGCCATTCTATCCATGAAGCAACTGATGGAAAAGGGGTTCACTTTGGTGCTGACACACACACACACACACACATACACACACACACACACACATATATATATATATATATATATATATATATATATATATATACATACAGTGAGGAAAATAAGTATTTGAACATCCTGCTATTTTGCAAGTTCTCCCACTTGGAAATCATGGAGGGGTCTGAAATTGTCATCGTAGGTGCATGTCCATTGTGAGAGACATAATCTAAAAAATAAATCCAGAAATCACAATATATGATTTTTTAAACTATTTATTTGTATGATACAGCTGCAAATAAGTATTTGAACACCTGTCTATCAGCTAGAATTCTGACCCTCAAAGACCTGTTAGTCTGCCTTTAAAATGTCCACCTCCACTCCATTTATTATCCTAAATTAGATGCACCCGTTTGAGGTCGTTAGCTGCATAAAGACACATGTCCACCCCATACAATCAGTAAGAATCCAACTACTAACATGGCCAAGACCAAAGAGCTGTCCAAAGACACTAGAGACAAAATTGTAAACCTCCACAAGGCTGGAAAGGGCTACGGGGAAATTGCCAAGCAGCTTGGTGAAAAAAGGTCCACTGTTGGAGCAATCATTAGAAAATGGAAGAAGCTAAACATGACTGTCAATCTCCCTCGGACTGGGGCTCCATGCAAGATCTCAACTCGCGGGGTCTCAATGATCCTAAGAAAGGTGAGAAATCAGCCCAGAACTACACGGGAGGAGCTGGTCGATGACCTGAAAAGAGCTGGGACCACCGTTTCCAAGGTTACTGTTGGTAATACACTAAGACGTCATGGTTTGAAATCATGCATGGCACGGAATGTTCCCCTGCTTAAACCAGCACATGTCCAGGCCCGTCTTAAGTTTGCCAATGACCATTTGGATGATCCAGAGAAGTCATGGGAGAAAGTAATTTGGTCAGATGAGACCAAAATAGAACTTTTTGGTCTTAATTCCACTAAACGTGTTTTGAGGAAGAAGAATGACGAGTACCATCCCAAGAACACCATCCCTACTGTGAAGCATGGGGGTGGTAGCATCATGCTTTGGGGGTGTTTTTCTGCTCATGGGACAGGGCGACTGCACTGTATTAAGCAAAGGATGACCGGGGCCATGTATTGCGAGATTTTGGGGAACAACCTCCTTCCCTCAGTTAGAGCATTGAAGATGGGTCGAGGCTGGGTCTTCCAACATGACAATGACCCGAAGCACACAGCCAGGATAACCAAGGAGTGGCTCTGTAAGAAGCATATCAAGGTTCTGGCGTGGCCTAGCCAGTCTCCAGACCTAAACCCAATAGAGAATCTTTGGAGGGAGCTCAAACTCCGTGTTTCTCAGCGACAGGCCAGAAACCTGACTGATCTAGAGAAGATCAGTGTGGAGGAGTGGGCCAAAATCCCTCCTGCAGTGGGTGCAAACCTGGTGAAAAACTACAGGAAACGTTTGACCTCTGTAACTGCAAACAAAGGCTACTGTACCAAATATTAACATTGATTTTCTCAGGTGTTCAAATACTTATTTGCAGCTGTATCATACAAATAAATAGTTAAAAACTGGACATGCACCTACGATGACAATTTCAGACCCCTCCATGATTTCCAAATGGGAGAACTTGCAAAATAGCAGGGTGTTCAAATACTTCTTTTCCTCACTGTATATATATATATATATATATATATATATATATATATATATAAATAAACATTCTTGAATCATTCTGGTGTCTTGTCTTGCCTCTCAACAACTTTTAAAATGTCGGCTGTAATTTAGTGACTCCATACGCTGATTCCACTTTAACTTACCTGATAATGAGCTAATTCACCTTAAGGAGGTTAATCTATATACTGTATAATTCAAAAGACTAAGACTTTTAAGGTTCTTCATTTTTTACAATTGTTTTAAAATTGATATACATCAATTTTACAAAACTTATATTTAATTTATATTTTGTGTAAATGTGGTGGTTAAAAAAAAATATAAAGTATAAATATATATATATATATATAAATATATAATTAATAATAATTAGTGTCATGAGAAAATGTTGTTGTCATTAAAAAATAAACTAAATGCCGTTAAGGCATAGTGTATTATTTTGGATGATGGTGATTGGTATTCCTTACCTAGTATGGATGATCGATTATTTGATTACTTTTGCCTTGGGACTTTCACCTGCTGGGGGAGGGGGCGCGCTGCTCAGAGACTCAGAAGATATTGCAGCAGCTCCGTGTCCTGTGTCTTTTATTGACTGTATATCTCCCCTAACCAGGTATGATATTAGTAAATTGTAGTGGAAATACACTTTATGTAAGTCAAGGCTGTAAAAATGGCAAGCGTCATTGTTTGAAGTGTATGCATTGTGTATTTATGTTTAAAAGTTCGGTTCAAGTTTACCGCGTGTCTAAGTTATCACGTGTACAACTGGTGAATGCTAAACTGATGGCAGAGACCATGCGGTCATAGAAATGTGAAAACGGAGTGAATGAATACCAAACTGGTGTTTCTGAGAACTAATTTAACAATTAAGTTACAGGTGACAGTGCTTAAAGAAAAGTAATCTGTTGATTCATAAGAGAAACTGTAATATGTGTTCATACTAATGGTGTGTAAAGAGATAACGTTAATTAGTTTTGCTGACATGCTTTCTTGAGCTAATTTAAGAAGTTTAAAAGAGTTGAAGACATGGTAAACGACACGTGTGAATATTGTATGCAATATACAGTACGTAGTAGTATTAATGTGTAATTCAAGTTTCTATTGAAATTATTTGTTTAATTGATGGAAACCGTACCTGTTGAGAAACTGTGAGTAATTCTATATATTTTTTCCATATATTGTGTTTTTCTCTAAAAGAGATGTGTTGTTATACGTTTTATATGACATATGAGAATGCAGAATTATTTGCATTAATGTGAGACAATACAGAGACTCAGAAGATATTGCAGCAGCTCCGTGTCCTGTGTCTTTTATTGACTGTATATCTCCCCTAACCAGGCGGTTAGGGTACTACATAAATTCATGTTTAAATGTAAAATTGTGACTCAAAGCACACTTCGTAATTAACCTCTGCTGCATTTTGAATCAAAAATAACATTTAAAAACAAATACTACTGAGATTAATATATTGATGCTATATCCCATGTAACGTGACTGCAAACTAAACCAACGGTGTACTAGAACTGCGGTCCTGAAACTGCAGCCATCGCTATATTGTCCAGTACGGTAGGTGGCGCTGTCACGAAAAACGGGTCCTAGAACTGCGGTCCTGAAACTGCAGCCATCGCTATATTGTCCAGTACGGTAGGTGGCGCTGTCACAAAAAACGGGTCCTTGAACTGCGGTCCTAGATCTGCGGTCCTGAATCTGCAGCCTCCAGTTGTGCAGGAACATACTATTGGGGATATTTCTTGAGACGAGGGAAAAAAAGATCGGGGGTCCGTCTCCGTGTGGACGGGGCCGAAGAAGTAACGGGTACTTACGGTCATGGATAGAAATGTAGCGGAGTAAAGAGTACAATATTTGCCTCTCAAATGTAGTTGAGTAAAGTCATGAGTACTCCCCAAAAATGATACTCGAGTAAAGTACAGATCCCTCAAAATTGTACTTAAGTACTGTACTCAAGTAAATGTACTCCGTTACTGTCCGGCTCTGTATATCATGTTAATATATTGCCATAGTTAAATTCCATAACATGCCAATTACATGTGATACCAATTTCACGTGTTCGCACATACAAAAGTTCTTGCATAATTTTTTTCGTTAATTATTTTTGCCTTGATAATAGAAAATATGAGTTATCTCAAAAATGAGATATGAGCACTGATCTATATTATAGATCAGTGGATATGAGCTACAAAATGACCAGATCCTGCCATTAGCTTTATAGAAGACATATCTTGTATGTATAGGGCTTATATCCTGTATATGCAAATATATGCACCTCAATTTTTCCTATATGTGGCATATATACGCATATATGCAGCACATATATTATCATATATGTGCATATACACTGCATATAGGTTTCATATATGCGCATATATCCACATATAGGTTCTTTCCATGTGGGTACAAATTCAGTTGATGCGTGAACTTGACATAACAAAGCCTTAATTTTTATTTTTCTTCTGACACACGACTATAAAACACTTCTATATATCCACTCAAAACATCGTATATGCTGTATGTTTTTATCGATAAAATGAGTCTAACATTTATTTAGTGTCACTTACCTGACTCATGAACTTGATATGATGTTTCTCCCGTGAAGTCACTCAGGCTCGTGCACGTGCAGAATGATCTCAGTGTCGGCTGGATTAGTTTTTATTAATTTAGTCAACATTAGCATAACTCACTGTTGACTGGATTTTTTACAGTGTGGGTTACTAACATTCTTTAACACATTTTCTTTTGTGTTCAACAAAAGAGAGAAACTCATTCAGAAAGAGAAAAGAGTGTCAGGGACATATTCACACAAAACATGGATAGGTTACAAATAAATGTCGTGGTGATGTAGTTTTCCTGCTAGAAAACATTAAAAACAGCATTCACCTGGTAGATGTGTGTTGAATTAAAAATGTTCTTTTCTCAAAATAAACAAATAAAAATCAAGTAAAATAAATATAAATAACTCTTAAATGACCATCACGTCTGGCATCTTTAGTTGAACGATCCTCTCTGGTTTCTCTAACTCTGTCAAATCCTTGAGAGGGAGTGAAAGGTGACGAGTAGAGATTGGTAGCTGCTGTCTCATGAAACCCCAGACCTCCAGACAGAGCTCTTTCACTTTGGACACAGTATTACAGTCATTTTACAATCAAAATCATGATCATGATGATGATGGTGGAAAAACAAACTGAGATTTAATATATTTAAGGAAAGACCTTACCTTGGCCATTGGTCTGTGCACATTCATCATTCCTGTCTTTCAAAAACACATTATTATAGACAACAATGCAATTACTAATTATTATAGACAGCCGCTTAATTTTATTCCTGAATGAAGCATTTTGAATGAATTAATTGAATAAAAGGCTCCTTTATTAACACAATGACTTACTTCCATAAGTGAAGCATCATTTCATTGATTAATTTCATTCATATTTCTGTATTAAAAATATTGCATAAAACTTCATTTCATTATACATTTGTAATTGCTGTGTAAATGCACCTTCAGCCGTCTGATCAGCATTAAACTGTAAATACATCTAAAATCATCTTCAGACGCAGCTTCTATATCTCTGAATGCTGATTTAACTGGTAAGAATTTAACATTAAAGATGACACACAAAAGGTAAAAGGTAAAAATAATAAATAAATAAATAATAATAATAAATAAATCAATATATATATATATAAAAAAAACGAATTATTGGAAGATTCCCTGATTTTCAGACACAAAAGTCAGTTTTTGCTCCATCAGAAATGAGAACAAACAGCAAAACCGCTGAATCGTTTGCGAAGTTAAATGAATCAGATTTTTAAACGACTCAGTTGATTCAACTCACTCATTAAGACAGTCACTTGCTGCCACCTACTGGCAGTTGTAGTTTCATATTTAAAAAAGTGTAACGAGTCCAATGAAGGCGAACCGTTGTGAGAACCCAAGTGCAGTTTATTTACAGAGTGATCCAAAATCCAAACAATAAACAAACAATAAACAAAGACTTGACTTTAACAGACTTGACTTGACTTGATTTGACGAGGCATGAACAGAGTAGACTCCCCGACAGCAGGTTACAACATTAATACATGACAAGGGACAGTGGCAAAAACATGAGTACTTATAACAGACAATGAGGGTCACATGACATGAACAAACTAATGAGCAAACTGATAATCACATGATAAGACAATAAACCAATCATAACACGACACATCCACAAGGCAGAGATACATGAGGGCAAGGGAAGTATGACAAACAGCAAGAAACAAACTACAAAATAAGAGACATGAAAACAAGAACATGAAACAAAACCCAAACACCACATTACAAAAAGTATCTTATTTCATTTTTGCAATCATTAAATATTTCTATATTAAAATGTTATATTTAAACATAACATTTATACACAATCCATCTATAAAATACCTGACAGACAGCACCGGTAATATAAAAGTACACCATGTCCAGTTTAAAACAATACCTTATTCTTATCTGTATGATCAAAAATGATCAAAGTATTTTTAGTTCTGTTCACGGTCATCAAGAAAATACGAGACAGACCGCACTGATGCTTCGACCCCAGGGGGTTAATGTCCAGGTGACAGTCTTGTTCAAGACGTGTTGTTTTGATTCAGTTGTTTGGAGCTCGTGGAGTTTCCACTGTCAAATACTGTACAATAAAGAGAAAGATAAAATACACTAAGATCTGCTTTAATATAAGATGATAAATGAAAGCATTGACTAAATAACTCACCGTAGTTTCTTCAGTTTACAGTGTGGATCCTCCAGTAGAGCAGAGCGCAGCTTCACCCCTGAGTCTCCTGGTTTATTACCTCTCAGATCCAGTTCTGTCGGGTGTGAGGGGTTTGATCTCAGAGCTGAAATCAGAGCAGCACAGCCTTCCTCTCCAATACTGCAGTTACTCAGCCTGCAGAGAGAGAAGAACATGAATGATCTCTGAGACTGTGTTTAAGTTTTAGTGTTGGAGTGTGTTTGTGTGTGTTTGTATGAGCTCTACTTTTTCTATACACCAGGATCAGTGCTATAGAGATTTTAACTTGCCAGCAGCTAAAACATTGAGGTTAAATGCACTCTACCCACATGATTCATGATTGTTATACTGAACTAGTCAATCTGTCATTTTTGTAATTTATCTGTATGTTTAATTTAGTGTATTACAGTAACAATGTAAAGTCTTCAAAGAGCTGTAAAATTGCAGTAAACTACAGGCAAATGTGCTGCCAGTTTTCTACTTTTAATTTAAAGGACAATTTTCATTACACTGTAATTCTATATATATATATATATATATATAAAGACAGAGAGAGCGCGAGAGAATAATTTATATGTGAAGCTGCCAATTAATTAATGAAAATTTATAATTTTTGGGCACATTCAGTATAATCATTGTATTTTATCATTTACATTTTGATGTTTAAATTAATCGATCACCCTAAAATTTAAATTGTCATAATTTTCTTCCCTCCATGTTGTTTCTAACCTGTATGAGCTTCTTTCTCCTGTGAAACAAAACATGATATTTTGAAATTTGTTGGCAACCAAAGTTTTGTGCACCATTGCTTTCCATTGAGTGGACACAAACATTTCTCAAAATATCTTCAAACATATTTTCCAGAAAAAAAGGCGTCCTGTTTTGAAATGCGTTGAAAAAAAGTAAAGTGATGGAATCATTTTTGGGTGAACTATCCCTTTAACATGAAATGTTTTTGTTTGGCAGTATTTTCACACAGTTTGTTGTGCTCAATAATATAATAACACTCACCATAGTTTCTCCAGTTTACAGTGTGGATCCTCCAGTAGAGCAGAGAACAGCTTCACTCCTGAGTCTCCTGGTTTATTAAAGCTCAGATCCAGTTCTGTCAGGTGTGAGGGGTTTGATCTCAGAGCTGAAATCAGAGCAGCACAGCCTTCCTCTCCAATACTGCAGTTACTCAGCCTGCAGAGAGAGAAGAACATGAATGATCTCTGAGACTGTGTTTAAGTTTTAGTGTTGGAGTGTGTTTGTGAGTGTGTTTGTATGAGCTCTACTTTTTCTATAAACCAGGATCACTGCTATAGAGATTTTAACTTGCCAGCAGCTAAATCATTATTTTAAATGAACTCTACCCACATGATTCATGATTGTGATGCTGAACTAGTTTATAATATTATATAGGTGATAGTGTTAAAATAAGAGTAACTTTTTAGTATAACTATGACATATATTTTACTTGAGGTTCAGTTCACTTAATTTGGATTGAGTTTAAATATTATTGTAGCTCTATGTTTAATCTGACTCTAATTTTCAAGCGATTATTAAATGTAGAATGTGTTTCTAATTAGTAACTAATCACAAATATTGGTTAAAATTAATTGAGGTATTTTATTATTCTGGACATCCTATTAATTTGTAAGTCTTATGGCTCTTACTTCTGGTCTCAGTTCCTTCCAGCTATTTTTAACTGTACAAAACAGCTTGTTCTGCTGCTTGATATTACAAATTGGTGTGTCTTGCCATATTATTTTAATGTATTATCTTAATTATGAACACACTGGTCTGTAGTGCAAACAGTTTTACCGCTTACTGCGCTTTGTAATTCTCATTATTTCCTTATTGCAGCTAATGAACTAGAAGTCTCACCCATCGCTTACTTCTGCGTTGAAGGATAAGGTGGATACTTTCAATTATTGATTCATCAGGGACCCGTTGTCACATTTGAGTCTCACACCGACCGGAGTCCGTGGATCTCACTTTTACAAACTCTCCGGTCTGAACTGAACAGATTCACTACAAGGTTAACTTATACCTTCATAAGAAGGTTAACTTATATCTTTAAATCGCTCGTCTACTGCTTGCTCAGAACAAAAATGTAGTTAGTTAAGTCAGTGCTAGACAGAAATCAAAAGGTCTCTGATGATGTTCCTGCTGCTCCATTCATCCATGAGCCTTTAGTCTGTTCTGTCCTGGACACAGATTTGAGGAAACATCAGCCTCCACATGATCTACTAGTCATGATGAGTTCAGAAGAGATCAGAATAAACCAAATATAATGTTTTATTTGTCAAGTAAGAATGTTTTATGCTAACTACATAATTAAACAATAAGTATCCAATTCAGAGATAATAAATACATAACATCAGTTGCTCAAAGATTAATCTAAGAGTGAGAGCTGCAGACCTGACAGCAGAAAAAGTAGCATTTATTAATGCTGTTCCTCTTATATAAATACTCCTCAAACAGAATAAAATGTTCAAGACTTGGTGCTACAGTATGTAGAAAAACACTACAGTGCTGGTTTTATACAAGGCTCCAACAAAATATTGCAATGAGTACATGTAAATCTGTTATTTATGGATTAGAGAAAGATGGTCAATCAGTCATTTTTGTAATTATCTGTACGTTTAATTTAGTTTATTACAGTAAATGTTTGGACACACCTTCTCATTCAAAGAGTTTTCTTTATTTTCATGACTATGAAAATTGTAGAGTCACACTAAAGGCATCAAGGGCTATTTGACCAAGAAGGAGAGTGATGGGGTGCTGCGCCAGATGACCTGGCCTCCACAGTCACCGGACATGAACCCAATCGAGATGGTTTAGGGGTGAGCTGGACCGCAGACTGAAGGCAAAAGGGCCAACAAGTGCTAAGCATCTCTCGGGGAACTCCTTCAAGACTGTTGGAAGACCATTTCAGGTGACTACCTCTTGAAGCTCATCAAGAGAATGCCAAGAGTGTGCAAAGCAGTAATCAAAGCAAAAGGTGGCTACTTTGAAGAACCTACAATATGACATATTTTCAGTTGTTTCACAATTTTTTGTTATGTTTATAATTCCACATGTGTTAATTCATAGTTTTGATGCCTTCAGTGTGAATCTACAATTTTCATAGTCATGAAAATAAAGAAAACTCTTTGAATGAGAGGGTGTGTCCAAACTTTTGGTCTGTACTGTATATATAATTTTCTTCCCTCCATGTTGTTCCTAACCTGTATGAGCTTCTTTCTCCTGTGAAAAACAAAACATTTATAATTTGAATATTGTTGGCAACCAAAGTTTGGGCACCATTGCTTTCCATTGAGTGGACACAAACATTTCTCAAAATATCTTCAGAAATATTTTTCCACAAATAAAGTCATAATGTTTTGAAATGCCTTGAAGAAAAGTAAAGTGATGACAGAGTTTTAATTTTTGGGTGAACTATCCCTTTAACATGAAATGTTTTTGTTTGGCAGTATTTTCACACAGTTTGTTGTGCTCAATAATATAATAACACTCACTCTAGTTTCTCCAGTTTACAGTGTGGATCCTCCAGTAGAGCAGAGAGCAGCTTCACTTCTGAGTCTCCTGGTTTATTAAAGCTCAGATCCAGTTCTGTCAGGTGTGAGGGGTTTGATCTCAGAGCTGAAATCAGAGCAGCAAAGCCTTCCTCTCCAATACCACATCTCCACAGCC